>NW_015150928.1:0-61928 GCF_000732505.1 Cyprinodon variegatus | reverse complement strand
CGATTAATCGAAAAAATAATTGGCCGATTCATCGATTTTTAAAATAATCGTTAGTTGCAGCCCTATATGCAATTGTATAAAATGGCAACCTTAGAGCAGGTACAAAAAAAATAAAAAATAAAAATGCCAAACTTCTATGTGCATTTACCTCAGAAAATATAGCCAACACTACGATTAGCAAAATAGTGCCAACAACTCAATGACATATAATGACGTAATATTTAGGTAAATTTACACCTCCGACAGAGAATATTGTAGATATATATCAGACACTGACATCAAGTCATTTTTGTCTGAAATGATCTGTTAGTGAGGACATGTTGAAATCACTGAAGAGGAATACTTGATTAAGCATTGTTTAGATAGTGCTTATGAGTGGTTTATTGGAGTGCAGTTGTCAGACATTTGGACACTAAGCCATAATCATATCATGTTTGCAAACCTGGACAGGATTTTACACCCCCAAAATTATGATTATGCTTAGGCAAATATTATGGATGGCAGATTTAACCTGTAATAAATGCAAGCTTCTCTATCTCCAACAGCCCTTTATGTGAGGGCACCTTCTGTATTATATCACTGTACACGTCCCAAAGGAAAGATTACCTAAAAGCATTTTCAACATGGATGGTTTCCACTGTGGAGTTTCAGAGCACAGAATGAACAAAAAGCCTAGTGCCAGGAAAGATAATCATTCATTTAATTATAAAGAAAAGGTTTCTATGGGTTGCTATATAAAATATCCCAAATTTATATCAAGAGAGATTTTTAAGCTTTCATTAGCTGAAATTGGTTCTGTAAAGACTGTGACAAAGCAGCGAGAAGTCTCCCTAAATGAGAGGCTTTTTACAAGATGATGAACATTTCATTATTGTTATACCCTACACACTGAGCCAAGTTTCCATTTTTGGAAACAATACAAATCTCTGCACCACTGTCACACTATGTGTCAGTGTTTGAGCCTGAGGAACAGCTGGCTATAGATTGCAGACACAAGGGGGAGATGAAGCAGTGTAAACATTTGGCAGGTTGAATTTAAAACATTTGTCAGAGGTCATGGTGCGTGATGTTGCATATTGACAGTGTTTGCTGAAGGCAAACAACGGCTGCGCACACTTTATGGTATCGTAACATATTATAATTACTGCCACATGATTCCAAAAAAAGCTTTACCTAAAATTTGTTCAAAAATATGGTAAAACAAGTGGCTCAAACTGTTTTTACTCACTTTATATTCTACATACCTTAGATAATCTTAAAACTATGAGAAGACGGAAACAACATACAATAGATTCAGTCTACAATTAACTAGCTTGCAATTCCCTAATATTCAAATAAACTGAAAGCTGCTTAGCACACTTATGTCCCTTGAACAAAAAGAAACAGTATGTTCAGAGTTCATTGGAATAAAGGGTAGTTCTGGGATAACTGAACTGTGAATGTACACTGAAGTATGTTGACTGGATTTATAGGCTTTTGCTCCATGACCCCTATTTCTCTGCCCTACTTTTTCTCTTTAGCAAGCTTTGATGAAAAGGTAAAAGATACATACAGCAACCTTTCTTCAACAAAAAAATCATATAAAAAAAGGTTAACAGCATTCAGATCTGACCTACTGTAGTACTTAAATGAAGTGAAACGATTTTTGTTAATATGCAAAGAAAAAATATTGACTACATCTACACACGCTCAGTTATTTTACACAGCAAAGTTTTCTTGCTGCATCTGCAACTCTAAAATTATAAAAAGTAAAAAAATAAATAAATAACTAGAAAAAATTATATGGTAAATGGCCTGTATTAGCGCTTTGGTCAAGTGAGACTTGTCCAAAGGGCTTCAAACTAGATTCAGTCATTCAAGCCACCTTGAAGATTTAGACCAGCTGACGTACAAAAAATCTGGCAAAAAAGCTGGCATACATTGGGTAAGTTATGGGTACCTTTTGTATAAGTTATTAGCACGCTGAAACACGCTGACACACGTCGACATACGGCAATTACGTCAAGAAATTTTGAGCTTCAAAATTCCAAATTTCTAAACGTATGCCAGTGAATGCTCATAGGTGGGCCATAAGTTACAGGTAAGTTATCTGATCGTTGACATACATTAAATGTAAATTACTCATAAGTCGTGGTGTCTAGCTTATGCAAAACCTAAGAGTAACGTGTGCATAACATATGTGTTTCTAACTTACAGCTACTGTATAATGGCGTATTGGCAGCGGTTCGGTATACTTGGGGGTTCACAGGAGGATACTGTCAGTTCTCCTCTAGACTGCATCCCCATCATAGGGTGATCGAGAAGGTGAGTGTGATGGATCCTCCTTGCGTTCAAGCCCACAGCCACAACCAACAAACTTCATAGCAGACATGAAGCTGAATCTGCTGCAGCTGCAAACCTTCTGTCTTTTTCTTCTTTTTTATTTATTAATTTATTTATTTTTTTTGGGTGGGCAGTAAACAGCAGCTAGGTTAATACCTCGATCAAAGACATATTTTTATGCACACTGGGTGCATCGTTGCCCCCCTCAGGAGCAGCGATGCGCCTGAGGGAAGCAGCTTTAACTGATGCTTCGTAATGCCCATGAAATGATGCTTGTGCATCATTTCATGGGCATTTCACTGCCATGCATTATGCATAAGTTAGGTTGTTATTGGACATAAGTTTTGGACTTGTTGCATGCCCAAAATTGAAAAAATACATAGAAAGTTCAGCGTTTAAGAAGATTCTGGGATGTCAGGCATAAGCTGTCTAAATCAGCAAGGTGTGACAGGGCCCTCACCCATACTGATGGTGGCACAGCTGTCCTGGGGCACACTGACACAAGCAAGGCGTCACCGGGTCCTCTGACCAACTTTAGTAGGCAATGCGGGTGAAGTGTCTTGCCGAAGGACACGACACTGAAAGCCAGAGGCGGGGCTTGAACCAACAACCCTCCGTTTGCAGGGCAAACTCCTACATCCAACTCCACTGTAACCCTGTATCTTCATTATTCAAAACAATTACAGATTTAAGACTAATGTACTTGTCAAATTAAAACTTGTCAGGCATGAATTTCATTAGATTTACATGATTTGCAAAAGTATTCTGGCTGTTATGTATTTGATTTCCTCAGCTAATATGTTTAAGAGTACTGAAATAGAGATTTATTTTATTACATTTCTTGGTTTAAAAAAGAAAAAAATGGGATTGCAGCTACACAGACTATTCAGCTCCAAAATTAGTTAATTTTTTATTTCTGGGACTGTCTCCTAATCTGATTTGGAAAAAAATGAATCATGGTCATCTAGTAACTGCTTATGTTCTTTGCTTGGGGGGCAGTTTGCCAATGCATACACTAGCTGGCAATCTTTCTGTTTTTCCTTTACTCTATGGACATTAAAACAAATACATTCATACCTAGGAATTGGAGAAACAGATTACTTCTTGGAAGTATGTTTTGCAGTGATGGTCTTTATTACATGAAGTAGACGTAATCCAGCTTTTATTGCTAACCATAGTGAGCGCTCTACTAAGCACATAGAATAAGCAAATTAGAACCCAGTCTTGCATGCTGCACACAGAAGGACACACCCACTGAGCCTAGTTCTGCTGTAGGTATCTTCTGGTTAAAATACGGTTTTCCTCTGTGGCTGAATGCATGCTCAGTTTGAGGAATTGCTGTATAGCAGGGGTAACCAATTAAAAATAAGCAGGGTTCTTATAAAGAAAATCAACAACCAGTAAAGGTCCAGAGAGGTTATGAATTATTACCTGTTACTTTAAACAGAATTTCACACTGAAATAAAATGAGCTATTTATGCATACATGTTATACACTGACTTTTTAAATATAAAAATGTATAAAGAAAAAAAAATAAAAAATTTGAAAGTTTTTCCATTTTAAAATCTAAAGTGTTTTTTTTAAGAAGAGAACAACAATCGTTTAGTTTGGTATGTAGACAATTTCCTGACTCACTTTTTTTATAAAACACCTGAATTAAACTTTGCTTCTTTTCTTTCTTTTGTATGGCTTAGTGAGAGCAGTGGGCTTTAGGCTGCCCTGCAAGGCTTTAAAACTGGGTTTGAGTGGCGACAAAGCCATTCTAAAGCACATATCACAGTGCTCATTTTGAGCCTGGATCCATTTTTATATTTTTGAATTTGTTCATGGTGGAGAATCCTGCATCACAGCAGCAGGTTGAGCCAAACATACTCAGGGTCATCATTGCAGTCATCTTTGAGCACACAATTTCACTTTTCTGTCACCAGTTCGCTGCAGTTCTTCCAGCATCCACACTTTCACTTTTCTTATCGTCTTCTCCTCCTTTCCCATCGCCCGGCTTGCCACAGGTTTGCCTTTAGTGTCTAAAACTAGTTAGCTGCAGCAGCACAGACTGACACAGCTCATTAGCTAATTTGTATCATGTCCCGGTCGCTCTGGAGGACTTTACCGTACAAACAGGAGAAACCGGGCAAGTGAATTAGACACTGCTGTTGGACAACATCCCGAAATTTATAAATGTTTTGAATCAGGTTGGGTCCGGATTAGCCAGCAGGTGGGTCCGTGATCTCTGCTGTAGAGTCAATGACAAAATGCAAGTTAATGCCTGCTGTCACACATGTACCCCATTTACACTACCCTTGAAAAAGCGATCCATGCCAAGACTGGTCCGAGCTCGGATCAGTTAACCAGGCCGAGCTTGGTTCTGACGACCGTTTACACATCACGCTATCTCGGTTCCTAAACTCCTCGCCTCCTAGTGACGATCTGCGGTATTACTGCCAGTATTGAAGGAGGAAATCAAGCAGTTGGTGGCGGTAATGCACCAAAAGTTGTTTGCCAACTGCCATAAAACACAAGAAGAAGAAGAGGAAGAAGGAGGAAATCAAGCAAATCAAAATGGCGGAGCCCGTCACATTCAGAAAGTTATGCTTGATTATTATTGCTCTGCTTCGGTGTTTGCGGAGGGTCAGGTGAAGACGGCAACCTTTCGTGGATTTACTTGATTGTTGTTTATAGTTGTTCTTCTTCTTCTGTTTTGTGTTGGTTGGCAAGCAACTTCCAGAGGGGCATTACCGCCAACTACTGGAATGGAGTGTGAATCTGGATGTGCAGCCAGATGGAGATGACGCGTTCTGCTCATGCACTCTTGTTATCATATAATCGAGCCAGGGAAAAACCGAGCCGAACCCACCTCTGGAACTGGTCTGCAGTTAGCTCGGTTCAGTTGTGTCTAGCTCGGTCCAGTTCAGTTTGCTTTCCATTCACACACGATAAGTTATCTCAGTTACTGAGATCGGACCAGTCTAGGCACGGTTTTTCAAGGGTAGTGTAAATGGGGTAATGCTCACGTAGGAGTGAATCCTGCAGAGTCAGAGACTCAATGCAATCTGCTGGGTTTCCTAAGATAGAAAACTTTTAACCAGTTTGTATGTAATAATTGATTTTGTTAACTCTATGGTGCCTTGAGATCAAATGATTTGTGAACTGAAAAAAAAAGCCAGAAAAAAACTAAAGTTTTTCTTCTTTAAAAACTGTACCAGACTCAGAATGGATGTAAAGCTTGTAAAATGATCCACCAATGATTAACAGAATTTGGATAAGATTTTTGCCAAGGACATTTTAACACATGAATATTCTCTGATCACCCCTGACAGGAGGTGAATATTACCCTCTGTTTTAGGTATTCTTGCTTGTCCTGTATGTATAGTAACACCATTCATGTTCTAAATATGCTTCCCTTGCTGTAATGAAGAAGTTTTCTGCAAACTCTGCAGCCACTAACATGGTTTATTGCAAGAAAGGAGTCTTCTGGGTAATATGCAGTGTTCATTTTTATGTGGCGCATATCCATATCCATGAAGGCAAAAAATTACATTTTAAACTACTATAACTCAAGTATCTTATTTCCCATGTTTGCTGTGTCCCACATGATTTGTGGTTAAAAGAAAATTGTACTTCCTTTAGCTAGATTTCTTGGCTAATGCCCAGCCAGTTGCTTTTGTGAGTTGGCTGCAGTACTGCTTTTAAATTTAAGACAATGGATTGATCTGTGCTCAGTCGGATGATTGAAGCTTGAGTTATTATTTTGTATCCGTAGTTATGAAATTATTTTCAAAAACTTTAATCCCTTGTTTGACAAGTGTCTATAGCAGGTCTTTATTTTGCTGCTCAATTATCAATGATCTCTCCTAAAACTCTGAGTCCTTCACAGAACAGTTGGAATAATCTGAGATGCAATTACATACAGATTAACTTTTGAAGGCAGTTGTTTTTTCTGTATTTAATTTAGGTCAAAATAGATACAGGGGTGAATAAAAGTAAAAACCATTTTATGGTTCCAAGCGAAAAGTATTAGACATAAAAGGGCACAAGTTGAATTTCCCTTCCTCAAAATATGCTCATCAAAATAAAATCCATATGAAAAACATGAAGGCTTGTGGTTGTAACCCTAAAAAAGTGAACAAATTAAAGGGCTATCAGTAATTACTGTATCCCAGCTGTGCTAAAATGTGGCACACATGAATTATTAATTATTTGCAAAAGAGTTTTCAACCCTATGCCTCCAAGTGCATAAATGAGAATGAGCTGATTTAATCCTTGCCCAAGGTGAGAGCTGAGGCTAAGCGAACCTCTCAGTAAGTTTCACTTGTCAGTTTGTGTAACTGTCAGCAAAATTTACTAGAACTGATTTAATTAAACAGCTGAGGTGCAGAAAATGGACAATAGAAGATCTCTAAATGCCTAGAAGATCTGCTTCACTCTCCTTAAAACTGTCATATGGCCCTAAGGACTTGGCTTTTCCAGTTTAAACCAACATGCTTAAAACTGACAATAACCATTTTTTAAGACCAGTGCCAGAGTAGCTAAAACAAAAAAAAGAAAAGAGGACCAGCAGATGATGTTAGTGCAATTTTCTAAAGCCAAGCGTTAGTCTTCAGTGCAGTCACTTCCAGAGCCGTCATTCCTGTCATTGTTGGAATTGTCTGGCTGCTGTCATTCCTGCCTCTCCTTCCTTCTCCTGCTGCCAGACAGGGTAAAGGGTTGGAAAAGGCCCGGAGCTGAAGTGATGATTGATGACACGCCTCCTCCGGTGCACACTTCCCTGCTGACACGCTCTCACTGTGCTACACTTTTCAGCACTAATTGGGCAACCCTGCAAACTCTCCGCCCTGCGTATGTGGGCTTCAGGTCTGAGCCAACCACCCACTCAGCAAAGTGTCTGAGCTCCCCTCCTTTGATTAAGCACTGCTCACAGCAAACACGCTGTGGGCCTGTTTACTGTATAGTGCACACTTACCAGATACCTTGCCATGATAGTGATAAAAAAGTGAGTTTACATTTGGAACAGGTGAAGTGTACACAGTGGCTTATGAAAGTGTACACAACCCTGTCGGACTGATGAATTTGCTACAATAGCTGATATTTTTGGTCAATACATCTGTGTGTTTGCTGATGAACTAATACATTCATCAATGATTCCTTGAGATCATTTAAGGGTTGACAGTTGCCTTTTGCATCTNAATTATTCAATCACACAGTGTTCAGAAAGTGCATTTTCCTCTATTCTGCACTTTAGATGAATGACTGCTTAGGTGCAACTGGTGGTGGCACTGTATCGATACTTTTAAAAACGAGTATTGTATCCGGATACAACGTTTCACTATCGATACTTTTTTGAGTTTCGATACTTTTGACAACCCTAATTTACACTACCCTTGAAAAACCGATCCATGCCAAGACCGGTCCGAGCTCAGATCAGTTAACCAGGCCGAGCTTGGTTCTGACTACCGTTTACACATCACCCTATCTCGGTTCCTCGACTCCTTGCCTCCTAGTGACGATCTGCGGTATTACTGCAGGAAAATACTGAGGAAATCCAGCAGTTGGTGGCAGTAATGCACCAAAAGTTGTTTGCCAACCGCCATAAAACACAAGAAGAAGAAGACGAAGAAGGATTCAAGAAAAATCAAAATGGCGGCGCTCATCACATTCAGAAAGTTATGCTTGATTATTATTGCTGTGCTTCGGTGTTTGCGGAGGGTCAGGTGAAGACGGCAACCTTTCGTGGATTTACTTGATTGTTGTTTATAGTTGTTCTTCTTCTTCTGTTTTGTGTTGGTTGGCAAGCAACTTCCAGAGGGGCATTACCGCCAACTACTGGAATGGAGTGTGAATCTGGATGTGCAGCCAGATGGAGATGACGCGTTCTGCTCATGCACTCTTGTTATCATATAATCGAGCCAGGGAAAAACCGAGCCGAACCCACCTCTGGAACTGGTCTGCAGTTAGCTCGGTTCAGTTGTGTCTAGCTCGGTTCAGTTCAGTTTGCTTTCCATTCACACACGATAAGTTATCTCAGTTACTGAGCTCGGACCGGTCTCGGCACGGTTTTTCAAGGGTAGTGTAAATGGGGTAATGCTCACTTAGGAGTGAATCCTGCAGAGTCAGAGACTCAATGCAATCTGCTGGGTTTCCTAAGATAGAAAACTTTTAACCAGTTTGTATGTAATAATTGATTTTGTTAACTCTATGGTGCCTTGAGATCAAATGATTTGTGAACTGAAAAAAAAAGCCAGAAAAAAACTAAAGTTTTTCTTCTTTAAAAACTGTACCAGACTCAGAATGGATGTAAAGCTTGTAAAATGATCCACCAATGATTAACAGAATTTGGATAAGATTTTTGCCAAGGACATTTTAACACATGAATATTCTCTGATCACCCCTGACAGGAGGTGAATATTACCCTCTGTTTTAGGTATTCTTGCTTGTCCTGTATGTATAGTAACACCATTCATGTTCTCATCCGCTAAATATGCTTCCCTTGCTGTAATGAAGAAGTTTTCTGCAAACTCTGCAGCCACCAACATGGTTTATTGCAAGAAAGGAGTCTTCTGGGTAATATGCAGTGTTCATTTTTATGTGGCGCATATCCATATCCATGAAGGCAAAAAATTACATTTTAAACTACTATAACTCAAGTATCTTATTTCCCATGTTTGCTGTGTCCCACATGATTTGTGGTTAAAAGAAAATTGTACTTCCTTTAGCTAGATTTCTTGGCTAATGCCCAGCCAGTTGCTTTTGTGAGTTGGCTGCAGTACTGCTTTTAAATTTAAGACAATGGATTGATCTGTGCTCAGTCGGATGATTGAAGCTTGAGTTATTATTTTGTATCCGTAGTTATGAAATTATTTTCAAAAACTTTAATCCCTTGTTTGACAAGTGTCTATAGCAGGTCTTTATTTTGCAGCTCAATTATCAATGATCTCTCCTAAAACTCTGAGTCCTTCACAGAACAGTTGGAATAATCTGAGATGCAATTACATACAGATTAACTTTTGAAGGCAGTTGTTTTTTCTGTATTTAATTTAGGTCAAAATAGATACAGGGGTGAATAAAAGTAAAAACCATTTTATGGTTCCAAGCGAAAAGTATTAGACATAAAAGGGCACAAGTTGAATTTCCCTTCCTCAAAATATGCTCATCAAAATAAAATCCATATGAAAAACATGAAGGCTTGTGGTTGTAACCCTAAAAAAGTGAACAAATTAAAGGGCTATCAGTAATTACTGTATCCCAGCTGTGCTAAAATGTGGCACACATGAATTATTAATTATTTGCAAAAGAGTTTTCAACCCTATGCCTCCAAGTGCATAAATGAGAATGAGCTGATTTAATCCTTGCCCAAGGTGAGAGCTGAGGCTAAGCGAACCTCTCAGTAAGTTTCACTTGTCAGTTTGTGTAACTGTCAGCAAAATTTACTAGAACTGATTTAATTAAACAGCTGAGGTGCAGAAAATGGACAATAGAAGAGCTCTAAATGCCTAGAAGATCTGCTTCACTCTCCTTAAAACTGTCATATGGCCCTAAGGACTTGGCTTTTCCAGTTTAAACCAACATGCTTAAAACTGACAATAACCATTTTTTAAGACCAGTGCCAGAGTAGCTAAAACAAAAAAAAGAAAAGAGGACCAGCAGATGATGTTAGTGCAATTTTCTAAAGCCAAGCGTTAGTCTTCAGTGCAGTCACTTCCAGAGCCGTCATTCCTGTCATTGTTGGAATTGTCTGGCTGCTGTCATTCCTGCCTCTCCTTCCTTCTCCTGCTGCCAGACAGGGTAAAGGGTTGGAAAAGGCCCGGAGCTGAAGTGATGATTGATGACACGCCTCCTCCGGTGCACACTTCCCTGCTGACACGCTCTCACTGTGCTACACTTTTCAGCACTAATTGGGCAACCCTGCAAACTCTCCGCCCTGCGTATGTGGGCTTCAGGTCTGAGCCAACCACCCACTCAGCAAAGTGTCTGAGCTCCCCTCCTTTGATTAAGCACTGCTCACAGCAAACACGCTGTGGGCCTGTTTACTGTATAGTGCACACTTACCAGATACCTTGCCATGATAGTGATAAAAAAGTGAGTTTACATTTGGAACAGGTGAAGTGTACACAGTGGCTTATGAAAGTGTACACAACCCTATCGGACTGATGAATTTGCTACAATAGCTGATATTTTTGGTCAATACATCTGTGTGTTTGCTGATGAACTAATACATTCATCAATGATTCCTTGAGATCATTTAAGGGTTGACAGTTGCCTTTTGCATCTCTGCTTCTGTCTCCTTGAACCCCAGTCAGCCACGGCGAAACGACACCCGCACTGAGTCTGGTTCTGCCGGAGGTTTCTCTCTGTTAAAGGGGAGTTTTTCCTCTCCACTGTCGCTACAAGCATGCTTGGTGTGAGGGATTGCCTTCAAGTCAATGAGTCAATGCGATCAACTGGTTTTCCTTATAAAGAAAACTTTGAATCAATGTGACTGTATGATCTGGTTGACTTGTAAAGGGGTTTCAGATGACATGTGTTGTGAATTGGCGCAATAAAAATAAAATGAATAGAAAATTGAGAAGGGTGAGTGCAATATCACTCCCTCCATCACTGATCTTTCGTTAATGTTTGTTGTTTTTTTTGTTTAAATTGAGACTTGTGTAACATCTCTTATCATTTACCATGTAAATGGAGGAAGGAAAGCAATAATGGTCGAAAGAATCAGATCAAAAATATCGGCATAACATATCAGGGATCAGTTAGACCATTGGATATCAAACCTGCCCCTCAAGTACCTCTGCCCTGCATCTTTAAGATTTCTCTGTTACAGAACATCGATCCAAGTAAGAGCAACACATCCTCAACAGCCATCAAGTGCTGCAGGCGCCTGTTAATCAGGGTTGAGAACCACTGAATTAGACTAATTTTCAAAATATTATTAGCATCGGTATTAAACCAAAACAAGTCTTTTTTCATACTTATCATAAAATTTAACAAATTATGTGCAGTTCTACAAAAACCAAAAAATGTTGATAGTAGAAGCAATGAAAGTAATATTAATGCAATACCCACAACACATAACTCTGCACACAATCATGTTTATTTTAGTGCAGGTTTTGCATTTTATAAAATTTCCTTTGTCTAGCCAAAAAAAAAAAAAAAATAAATAAACATAATTCTACCACCACCATGTGTCCCTATGGCATAGCGGTCATTAGTTAATCCTCAATATTTTTAGTGTGTTTAACATAGCTTTTGAAACTGAAGCTCAAACTTACAATTTAGCTTTGTTAGACCATTAAACAATACTTTCTATCACAAGTTTAGTGAGACTTTAATCCTTTGTTGATATTATCTTGATATTATCTTGTCTTGATATTATCTTTGGGAGAAATGCACTCTGACTCAGTTTTGTACCTTGCCTTTTTAATATTTTGGTAAAAATATCTAGTTTTCATGATGTCACTGCAGTCCCTCATTGTCTTCAAGGATAAGAATTCCTACTGTCAAACTATTTCTGACATTTTCCTTTATAAGACAATGATATCTTTCTAATCCTTTGTAAAATCTGCAAACCACTGCTTTAAGCAAAGTGATGCAAAATGTGAAAAAGTCTTTAAAATTCAGCAAAGGCAAATTAACTTTTTTTTAATGATGCACTCTAATTGTAGGTGGGTATGAAATCAAAATAACTGGAATATTAGCTTTAAAGGATTATCACAAACTTCTACCATTTTACCTTTACCTCTGTAAAGATTTTTTTTTTTTTTAGTTGTTTTAAGTGAATTACACACCACAGGCGAAAAAGCATAGTAATTACTTATCTTAGTCTCATTATTGCATCACATAAACCTGACATCCTTGCAGAAACGTGAACAGTTTTGAGAGCCACTGTATCGATGATACAGAACGCTCTTTGTGCTTATATGAAACATTATAACTTCTAACAGTGACTAAGCAGTGCAAATGGAGCTCCTTTGCACTTCTAAGACTGTACTGTGAGCCAAGGTGCCATATTGTATTGCATTGTTCTTCCCTCCTAAAGGGCAACTTATATAACCAATGATATGAGTATAAAGCCTTTACAGAGATGGATATTAACTGACACAATTTAGATTAAGTGACTCTCTCAAGGACACATCAGCGGTATCCTCTGTGACTGTGTTTGAACTGACAACCTCGGGATCATTAATCCATTTAGAGCTGGGAGGGTTACAGCTGGCAGCATAAACAGAAGGCCAGTGTCCTTTCGAACTGTTTGTTAAACAACACTGCATTATCAGATCATGGATTTATCCACAATTTTCCCTAATGCCGAACGAGGCAATTACTATGCTTGCTAACCATATGGCTTGGAAGCATCTAATAACAGTCTGTTGTATATTGTTGGGTTTTCAGTGAAGGGCAAAAGTTCAGCTTAAGAGTTGAGAAATCGATGCTGTATACTAGCAATCTGTGCAACTGATGAAAACAAAAACAAAACGTGTAAATCTGTTTATGATTTTTAAAGTGCAAAACAATTTGCCCTTCAAAAACGTGCCTATTATATCTGAAAACACTTCAGAATTTATTTCTTCATTTTCTCCTTTTTTCAACACCCATTATTATCCTCTATTTGTGTTTAGCTTTTACCTAATTTGTAATGCTTAATGTTCTTCCATACGGCTGTATAATTAGAACCTGTCCCTCTATCGATGGCGGAATAAACCACGAGAGGCTATGAAATGTCACATCCAATTGAAAAATGACAACAGTTAAGATTGGGGAGGAGGTAATGATAGAATAAAGAAAAGGCTTAAAATTTACTCTTTGAATCATCTGGGTTTAAAAATGAACTTCTACAGCTGAGCTTAAAACATCACAAGTACATTACCTTTTACAGGGTTTGTAGTTGATTAAAGCGATGTTGTGTATTCTAACAGCACAAATTATTTTCATTCTATTTTAATCTCAAACAATTCATTTATAAATTATTCATGGTGCTCTATACGGTATCTGTCTACTCATTACATTTCAGATAAGAAATAAAACTATCTGTGGGGTAAATTACTCTGTCAAATGACAGCTGAGACGATGTGCAAGCAAATAAAATCAAGCTGAAAATAGAAAATAAATGTAATTTGCAGCAACTGGCAAGTGCCAATTTGATGTTCTCTGAACATTAATTATTCAAATGTTTCTTTTTTTTTCTGTTGGACGAAGTACAGAAAACTTGTCAATATAGCATGCAGTAATTCACACATCAAAAACTGTTCTACAAACACAAGTATATTTTGCGTAGCAGTGACACTAACCAGTATAAACACACATTAACACCCACTCACTGAACTTGAAGTGTTTTTATTAGAGTCCTTTTATATGCCATACTTATATTTTTATGTCAGTTTGTTCATTGCTGCTGTTAACACCTGGGGTCAAATTAAAAACACAGATTATAAAAAATGTCCTTCACTGAGCTAATGCGCCTTGATCTGTAGCTGTTAAAAATTGTATCATTAAAATAAGTGGTATTTTATATAGCTTTTCTCAGTCATGTTGATAACTCAATGTGCTTTACACTAGAGACACACTGACCCAATTGCAATATGAGAATATTCATTCGCCAATACTTAGACCGTTAGACAACTTGTTTTTTTCAAAATACACACACAAATCTCCTAAGAGGATTCCTAACTTTATTATTTGTCAAAATAAAATTTCTATCCATTTTTATTTTAAAAGCTACTCTGTGCTGTAGCCAAATCACAAACCAAGTATTTCAGCTAAGTGTTTTTCCACACAGGAGGAGGTTGCTAAAGGACTCGTCCCCAGAAGTGCTTTACATGAACAAAGAGGATTTTCCCTGCTGATCTATGTATGTTTTTCATAAAAAAAAATGAAATAACTAAGATGTTAGAAGAGGTTCCAATTCCTAAAAAAGACAGCACAGCGATATGAGCGGGTTAATACACCCAGCAACCAAACATTTAGATTAATATACTTGGTGCCTTGGAATTCTTAAACTTGGACAAAAAAATAAGAGAAAGAAATACACTTGGGAGGTTGTAAACTAGGTTGTAAACCAGAGCCCTATTATTTTGTTAAGCATTTCGACAAGGAATATTGTGACATAATAGAGAACAATCGAGTAGCGAGAAAACTGATCAGCCTAGGAAAATAAGACCCCAACATCAAAATATATCAAAACAAGACCTGGAGAGAGTAAATTAAAAATTTCTGGAAATATTGGAAATGCTAAGTTCACAAAAAGAAATGTATTCAACTGCTAAAAAAGAGGATTTTGCATTATATTTCCCCTGGTGCAACATGGCGGATAGGCTGCCTTTAATGTTATATGCCAACTCTAATATAGGGCTAATATAGGACCTCTTTTAGCCATGCTGCTAAGTCCAGTTTTGTCCCTGTCCTGGCTGACAGTAGTTACATTGACCTTAGCCCTTAACTCCACCTACCTATTTCTTCTTTCTTCCACCATCTTTGCTAATATAACCTGCTCCTATTTATTCCTAAGCATTAGGGGCCATTCAAATCTACCCCTTTATATGCAAAATATCAAATTAGACCAGTCTG
Source organism: Cyprinodon variegatus (assembly GCF_000732505.1). NCBI lineage: Eukaryota > Metazoa > Chordata > Actinopteri > Cyprinodontiformes > Cyprinodontidae > Cyprinodon > Cyprinodon variegatus. Next base: position 47,054 of record NW_015150928.1, on the reverse strand, counting down.
ACATTGTACTGGGCCGCCTGTGACTGTGAGGGTGGCTGCTTGCCTGTGTAGCAACACTGCTGCATTTTATGGGTTGGAAAAGCAGAACAAAAAGCACTTTGATCATAAGCTAATTCAGCCTGACACAAACTGTGTTTTCAGGAATCCTTCTGAACCTCCATATGGCCATCCGCCCCAGCCCAGTGCACCTTTGTGAGTTTAGCTATCTCAGCCACATTAAATATTCCTTAATTGTGCTTTTTCACAAACCTTTGGTACACATTTACTGTGCAGGAGTTGGGCAATATTGAATGGCTGCTACTGTACAGTGTAAGGTTCCATCATACCAAAAGCAGAATAAGAGATTATAATATCAGAGGAATGCATTTAAGCAGTCGAAGAAGACATGCATCTAAATATATTGGTTGTTCATGTCTACTCATGAAAACAGGTTGTTTCAAATCTTTACCAAAAGGTTTGTACTTTTTTTAATAAAGTGAATTACACACCACATAATATAGCAGCAATACTGTAGACAAAATCTATTTAATTTTTTTTTTGCTCAGTGTAAAAATCTCTGTGCGAAAGCAAACATTGCCAACTATAAAGGATATAGTTCCTCACTTTTATCAATCACTGGACCTCAAACGTGTGAATATCACCTAGGAGTGAGCATTGGGCGAAAGGAACAGGTCAAATATTTCACTGGGATGTAATACTTGCATGTATGATACCAAAAAAATAATATCCTACCAAATATTATTGGCTGCAAATAACAATTATTTTGCTAATCAATAAATCTGTTTATCATTTGTTTGATGAGTAATCGGACTGCAAAAGGTTTCTTAAAGATTTTTTACAAATTCATAAGAAAGTTTACATTTTAGCATTTAACCCATCCCTTTTGGGAGGCAATGTATTAAAAGTATAGAAGACGATCTTTTATTTTCGGGTGGATCATCTCAATAAGTGTCCTTACTAACTGCCACTCATTCTGGTGATATGTTTACGTAAGGCCTTCCCATGTGCTTGCCCCCTTAGCTATTTTTTTCTGCGCATGCGCACTTTCAGGCGTTTATGTGTGGTGAGCTACGGTTTCAGCCAGTCATTGATGCTCACATTTCTCACTGTGGTTCTATGAAAATGGCCGAGGGTCGTAAGAGAAAGATTGTCTACAAAGTGTATGAGAAGGAAAGAAAGGCCTCAGAAGAAGCAGATATATCCCAGAATGCTTTGCGCAGAGAGCTCTCCTCGCAAAGCATTATGAGATTTGCTGTCAAACGGCCCGCTGTGGGGCTAATAACAAAGTTGGCACAGGAACTGCGCGGTGGAGGAGGAGTTACGTCACCAACAGGGAGCAAAAAGCAGTGATCATATATAGTGAGTGAGGGATTTTGGGATTAGGGTGGATGTCCAGACACAGTAAGCTTGTATGAGCTATGAGGACCGCAACGTTTAAAGAGAGCATGCACGAGGAGAAATGGGCTCCTGCAGGCTCTCGCATGTGTTTAATAGGCTTTCCCTCTGGGGAGCAGGTACAGGGTTGTGCATGTACATTTTTGGAGAGGGCAGGTCTTTTAAAGAAAATCGCAAAAATCCTCCACAATACCTTTAAGATGGTACTAACCTGGAAGCCCTAATAGAAATATTACTCTTCATAAAATAATATACTGAAACAACTTAAATAAAAATGATGGTACTCGCACTGGCAAGAAAAAAAATGTTTACAATTCAAGGAGTCCGACCTTTAGATCTTACTTGCCATTGTCAGCATTTATATCCTTTACAGAGGAGAAGCCTTGATTCATCTTCATGGTAAAAACTTCTGATTTCTTGAGCTTCTGTATTACATGAATACTGAACAATGTGAAAATATTTTCTCCAAACCTTTATACATGAGATTATTTTCTTACACATTCCTTACCATCAAATGTAAAATTTGCCACCTCTTTGAGGTAATTAATTTATCCCGGGGAAAGAGGTATGCTACCATAAAGTTTCAAGTCAAAGCCATAGACATAACCTTTGACACATCTAAATGATTATATGTTAAATAGTGTAACTGTTATTCGCCAACATGGTAAGCATAGAGAGTGGGGAAAAAAGCCCAAATTACATTTGATAGCATTCATTTCTAAGGGTGTAGCTGTTTAAAGCCTCATCCCACTCCCGTTCTTCTGTCTTATGGGGCACACTGACTTCAACATAAACAGAACCTAATAAAACATCTGGCCTAGAAATTCCCTTAAGGGTGCCAGAGCATACCACTAAAGTCATTCAGCACAGCACCTGTTCCCACATTCAGCTCTGTATGCGATGGCAGATATGGAACACGGCAAGAACAACCCTAACAAACAGGCAGAGCTGAGCTTTTTTTTTTCTTCTTCTGCTTCTTTTGAACTTCTTGAATGGCCCTGAGGTGGCCATGAAAACAAAGATGACAGGATTATCATCTCCAGGCTTTGAAAGGAGTACCCATTAGCGACTGCACTGGTAATAACTAGGGTGAATATTCTGAAATGAAAGTGACACTCGAACGGTGCAGAGAAGAAAGCTGGGGCATTGCGCAGAAATCAAAGACGCTGCCTGGGTTGAGGTTTGCAGCAGAAAGACAAGCCCTACTCACTTCTAAAAAAGACAACTGAGTGAGAAATTACAGCATGAGCTATAGAAGCTAAGAGATGATTGCATGCCTAAGGGAATTTTCAATGGAAAACGGGTTTATCCAAAATACAGTATGATGAATCAGTGTGATTGAAAACCGAAACTGGCAAGCACATTTTTTTTACATGACAATGAATTGACAGCTACACACACTGCATAATAAAGACATACATTTAACTCCTACCTCAAGGGTTGAATACTAATTAGCTTGGAGCTGTAATCCCTCTTTTGATAAGTCGAACTTTGTGTCATGTGGATCAGAAACATGCTGTGAAGCATTCAGAGTAATTTAGTGTTGAGTCTATAAAGACTACATCTACTTTTTAAGTTATGTATTGGATTTTTGACTGGGCTTTTAACCTGTCGACTGATTTGAGATTTATTTTAGCTGGCTCTGATGACTCTCTTTAGCAAGAATAATTAACAGTATTCAAAACATTTTTTGAAAACTTAAAACTCACGTCTATGGCTGTAAATGATGATCCATATTCTGTTTGAAAAGAGAATCAGACTAACACAGGGTTTACCTTTTTGAGAAAAAATGTATAATAAAGTTTACATTTTAGCACTTCTGCTGTATTTTTTTTCAAGAGATAAGTACAATTAGTATCAATAAGTATTGTTAAAAGCTGTTGAGGTTTGTTTCTCCGCCTACAAATCGTAGACTAGGGCTGATATTTTATAATAATTTGTTCAGTTTCAGAGCCACAATCTTTGGTTGGACGTTCTGTAAGTTCAAATGCTTCCGGCACACGCAGGTGAAGAGATTGGAATATGAGCTATTGATGAGTAAGGAAAATATGTTGTTTTTTTATTTCAGTTTGCTTGATGAATTAACTGACATATGCTAATGACACACATTACCGGTAGTGGTGCAAGAAATAATTATCATCTAAGCTGCAACAATTAGTTAAAGCACCTGAAATGCTGCTTCACTCAGTGACACGTTAGGATATTTTGTTTTGTTTTGTTTTGTTAGCTGTAACCAAATGGGTGTCAGATCAGGCGCTGTGCTTTTTCACTTTACTTTCACCTCACACTCTAAGATTGGCGAAGTCGCCTTTCTGCTACATTTGATCTGCATACTGTGCTTTTGTGTCTCAGTGTGATTCAGAAGTCAAAATCCTCTTATTTTGAACCATTTTGTTATTTAACTGAGTGAACACTGCACATATACAAATAAGTTAAATATAAAAAGGAGAAAATCCTGAATAATAACATGATTTAGCGCTAGTCATTTTATTGTCACAGTCTCTATCAGTACATGAACTTTCTTTTCGTGTGATTGGCTGTCACCGCTGTCACTCCTGAAAAGCTCACTTTACAAACATCTGATGCGCCACTGAATCGGGTCTGTTATAGGATGGTTAAACACCCTAAAGTTAGTTATATAAAAAAATAATTGTGTCTCCCCCACTTCTATAATCTAAATTTCATCAATGATACAGTATCATGTACAGTAACCTGCTACTGCCAAATAGAGATGTAAAAACAGAACATAGGGTCATGACCACAACACTTTGAAGACAAAATACAACAGATCTTAAGCCAACTACCTTAAAGACACAGACCACTACTTCATTAGTCTATAACAGGGGTCACCAACCATTTCAAGGCTGAGGGCTACTTCATGGCTATTGAATCATAGGAAGGGCTACCAATACTGACCTATGAACAAGAGGGGTCAGCGTTCACCTAAACTTCATCCATAATAAACACATTTTTATTGTTAACTTTTAATTTCTAATTTTCCTTTAAACATTATAATTTTAAAATCTCTATAAATGCTAAAATGCCCTATATGATTACTATGATGAAATGCTCTATAAATGATTAAAAAGAAGAGTCACAGAATAAAGTTAAATTTCAAACTTAGCCCACTGCTGAGTTGCTGTTTTCAGAAGGCATTGAGGGCACCCCATGTGGTCCTTGAGGGCCCCTTGGTGCCTGCGGGCACCGCGTTGGCAACCCCTGGTCTATAATAACGTAAATATTAATTCTGATAACACTAAAAATAAACCATTATATAAACTTAAAAGAAACCATTATATTTTAATTTAGGTATATATACCTTCCTGGGTGTGAGCCTTAAAGAATTTAGCCAGTATAGTGTCATTTAGATGAGCTTTTATCATATTTTCGATAAATGCTAAACTTTCTAATTACCTTACCATGCAGCTGGATTCTACAGGGATTTGCATGATCACCATCAATCCTCCTTGGCCTTAGGCTATGCGTATATGCTGCTTAAGTGTCTGTTATATTAAAACTCGAGAGTATTTGTTGTCTGACTGAAGAGCAAAGAACATCGCTGAAGGCTTTTCTCGGCTGCAAAGATAGTCTGCTCTCCTCTCAACTAAGCATCAGACAGAGCAAAGCAGAATAAAATATCACTAAATACAACTGAACAAACTGGAGGGTTCACTGAGAAGACCAGACAGCTCATCCATCACTGGGAAAAAGCTGATCACAACTGCATTTGCTTACCTCTGGATGCAATTAGGGAAAGAAAACGACAGCAAGAAAGACCGATAAAAAGAAAACAAAGTATCTCTGAATGAGTCAAAGAGCATAAAAAAGACAGAAAAGGAAAAAAAATCATAGAGTCTTAAACGACTAGCTTTCCATCACCCACTCATCTAAAATTAGAAAACTAATGAACAGTAGTCTAATGGGTCCATTGATTAATTCCCTATTAAACATGTTCACATTGTTTTAGAGTGTTTCTTATTCCTTACACTAGATGACATGCTGCGGTTTGATGGTTACATAATAAAACAAAGTCAAACTCTAGTATAAGAATATTTTATAATACTGTTGACACTTTATTCTATCCAATTGCTGAGCATTGGAATAATGATCTTTTTCTCCATGCTTACATTCCAGTTGAAAAACATATTTTTTTTTTGTAGGGGGTAATTTTACAGTAACAAGCACCCTTGTTCCATCTGTACTAAGTAGCACATTGGCATAAATCTGAAAAAAAAAAATGCATTTGTTAAAATGTCCTTTATCTCAACTTCAAAATTAGAGCTTTCAAGCAGAATATGTTTTAAATATGTCATGTGTGAGAGCAGTGACAATGCAGAGAATGACAGGACCTAATTACCTCAAAAATATTAGGTGTGTAAAAAAGAATTCCTGCTGTACAGCTTTTTACACATTTTTTGCCATTCTTGCATGTTTTAATTTTTAAACACAGAGCAAACTACAATGCAAATTGTAGTTGAAGATAAAGAAATTGATTGATTAATTGATTGATTGATTGACTGATTGATTGAAAACTAAATAAAACAAAATGCACTTTTAAATAATGGTGATATACTCTGATTGCATCCCTTTTTATATCTTGTAGGATAATTATCATTGATGATCTGTGAGTTTGTTACACCTTAATAATAGCTGCCTGTTGCGTGTTAGAACTGATGTTTTCCACAATAGTTTATCTAATTAAGACAGTTCCTCGGTCTGGATATACAGTTATAATCTTAATTCTGTACATGGCAAAGATTTGGAAATGGAATGAGATCGGTGTCCTGCACCAAAGAAAAAGTATAATATTTTGATAAGGCTGGAGCCATGGATGTCTCATCATCTGCTAACGTGTATGATGTGATGATGTGGCAGACTGGAGATGTTTAAAATGCCTCTTTAACTGTTAATCGTGGCCACTTCATGAGAAGGTAGGCCGGGGATATGCAGCTGCCTTCTGTAATGCTAAGCAACTTCTCTGATCTGTGTAAGATTACAATTTCCATCAGAATCTGTTGTCATGTCTCCTGGTTATTTAATAATATAAGTTATGAAGTGTTATTTAAAGAGTTTGTCCCGAGTGATCTCTTTTCAGGAAAAAGAACCGGAGAGACAAAGCTTTAAGGTGCAGACACAGAGCCTATCTTTAACAAACACAAAGAATGCATTGGTGAACTGGGTTACATGTTACTAACCAAACCAAAGAGAGATTTTTGCCAAGCACAAAGAATCTAGAAATTACTTATAGAACCTGTACAACGAAAGAGGGAGGCTTAAATCTATAAGAAGGTAACACATCATGCCCTGATCTAAATAAATTCAGGAACAGCTGATAAATAAAACAGTACCCAAGTGGAAATGCTTAAAAAGCCTTGGAGACTCCTGCAAACTACAGTGAGCGCAATTACACAGATGAAAAAAACATTGATAAACAGTAAACATTCCCCGGAGGAGTCGGCCTACTAACATTATTCCAAGGATGCATTGATGGCTCATCCACTAGGTCAAAAAATAAACCCAACATCTAAATCAATGCAAGCCTCTCCTGCCTCAGTTAGGGTTGGTTTTCATGATCCAACAATAAAAAAGAGACCAAGGAGCCAAATAACTTCCTCATGATCTATTTTGGGGGTGTGCACCTTGTTACATATGGTTTGAAACTAATGCAGCATTTCAGAAAATAACATACTGCTGACTTCCACAGTAAAACATGGTGATAGTGCGATGGTCTGAGGCTGCTTTGCTGCTTCAGGTCCCAGACATCTTCTGGTAATTACCGGTGCCATGAATTCTGTTCTCTAGATAAATGACCATATAAAGCCATCACTTTTTCAGCTTAATCCTAAGCTCTAGCATAAAGCAACAGAAAAAGGATCCAACGCAAAACAGCAATTATTACTAAAACTGAAAACAATGAAATCTCCTCCAAGCTGAAATGAAAAAAAATGTGCAAAGAAGAATGGGCTAAAATAATCCATAGTTATTTAAAAGCTCCTTATGTGCAGCAAAAAAATTAGCTCAATAAAGCCAAGATGGCCATGGTGGTCTCCAAGTGTGGATAGTTACCAGGTTTAAGGGGCTATATGATACTTTTCAACAATGTGGCCGGCTTAGACTATCTTTGATTTTAAAATGTTAATGATCTGAAAAGGTATAAAAGTGGCATTACAGTCCACCTTACATAGGTTAGCTGTCTGAAAATGCTATAAATAAAGTAAAAAATAAAATGATGAAAAAAAGTAAAGTTTAGAGTCCGTGTATATGCTGCCATTCCATTTTGGTTTTGTAATGAGAATCCAAAATCGGAATACAAATCTTTCCTCATTTCCAAACAAAACCAAATAATAAATTTTAAAAAAGGCCAATTATGTTGTTTTGTTTCAAGATTGAAAAAAAAAAAAAATTCAAAATGAAAAACAAAAATGAATTCGTTTGTCATTCAATTTTTCATTATATGCCAGTTAAATTTTATTTTTGGCTTAACTGTATAATAAACACTGTCAACTATCCCGCTGCATTAATTTGTGCCGGTGTGCACATGCATTTTTTTTTCATCAAGATTATTCTACTATTTTCATTTCAGTTCAATATATTTTATTACAATCCAAATTTCTTTACATGTCCATCATCTAATACTGTACCAAGCCTACTATATGGTCACAATGACCGCAGAAGCCATTGCGTGTATGTTTGCGCCGATGCCATTTTTAGCCCCTATACCGATACCCAATAACTGGCTGTGCAGTATCGGCCGATACCAACACCATACCAATACATCTGTTTGAAATTGATGCGTGTGTGTATATATATGAAGAACTGCATACTACTTGGACGTAAAATAATTGTCATCATGGCTTTGTCAAGAAAAAGACTGAAAAAGACTAATACAAAGTGAATCCAGAAGAACTATTTATTGCCTACCTGGATAAACTCGGTATCGGTGCAATACTAAGTTTGGTAAGTGTCTCCTCTGTGCCTTTGATCCTCTGATGTTCCTCACACAGACACGCTCGCAAACAGAGAGCACATATCCAAGGCCCCGTCATTTAACAACAACTGCGCCGCTCTGCAAACTGTGGCGGTATGTAGTTGAAGCAACCAAGCCAAGCGGTGAAGAAACGATCTACAGCCCCCAGGGCAAAGAGAAAGTTTATTGAAAAACTGCACTTTCACGAAGATTGTGTTTCGCAAGCGACAATGAGGCTAAGCTAATGAGCTTCTCAGTGTGAAGCAATTTCGCAAAAGAGAATACACACAATTCAATTGTTGCTGGTTGTCAATCTATGAAACTGGAGAGCATCAGTGAACACAAACAGCAACCGCTACAACTGCTGGATGTCTATGTCTTAAGGCTTAACTTAAACAACCTTTGCCACAGCAAATGTAAGTGTGCTGTTGGCTATAACAACACAAAGATGAAAATATTGTTTTGCACTGTCCCAGCTATTGCAAGAAAGGCTACACTTTTATCTATGAACAATATGATAAATTAAAATTGTTTGCTGTTTTTTTTTTGTTTTTTTTATGGTTTCATTTATAGCCACTTTATAAAATAAAATTATTTTGGATTTGCGCTTTTTTAAATGAAATTATATTGAATTTTTAAATGACAACTTTAATAAAACGTTTTCATTACATTTTACTGTAAATTGTATGTGTTTTACATAAGCCCTTAGTGAAATAATATGTTCCTCCAAATATTTAAGAGCAAATTATATTTGTTTTTTTGTGGCCGATTAAAATATGCTTGGCCACTAAATAATTTTATCTTCCGGGCCACTTGGCCAATGAGTCAAAAAGTAAATTTCAGATCCTGAAGATTAGTGCCTTTAATGTCAAGATGGACCATGGAAAGAATCACCTAAGAATAGGATGGCAGCTAACTGAAATACTGTTTAATGATTATAACAATATAGTTGAATACTAAATAAGATTAAGAAGCACAAGTAATTCATTTAAAACTTTTACATTGTAACTCAGGTTTACAACTCAGAAATCCAGATACGTTATGAAAACAGACCAAAAAAAAAACATAACCTTCTCAGGGCAACACCAATTAAAATTTTTCAGCCCTGCCAACAATGAGCCAAATGAATTATGCCAATATGTACATTCTCTAGCAAGTGTTGTCTCTAATCTATTGTGAGAGAGCAACCATTGTGAAAATATTACTAAAATGACAAAAGCATAAGGGGTTACTGTCTATTACTTTTAGGGGGGGGATTTTCATGAGGCCAACTAAAAACAAAGAGAAGGTATTTTAGAAATGACAATTATAAACCAGAAAAAATTGAAATTTTACTAAGCATAATCACGTCTCAGGTCTCATAATACTCATAATGAATCCATGTTGTCTTCTCTCCTTAAACCACTGTCTAGTGCATGTATTATATGTATACAGCAAACTTTAGATACAGGTAATATAGTGTTCTAAGAACCTGTGAATAGCACAGCGAGGGCCATGTGGCGGTTGATGTCAATGTCTTAGATTTGGCCTGCCATCAAGCTTTTCATATTACCCCCAGAACATGAGCAGAGTTGGAAACAACTACCATGTCAGTGGTATAAAACTAGCAAGGGTTGCATAGGGGCTTAGAGGATGGTATATTAAGATAAAAATTAGGGGTGGGCAATTAATTGTATTTGTAATATAGTAACAAATATCAAAGGCAATCAATTCTGTTCACATTACATTTAACAACAGTAAGAAACTGACTCCCCCCCTCCTTAGGTGGCGTTAATATGCTTAAAGTTGGTTGGCAAAGAAACAAAGAAAGTTGCAGCTAGTGGATAGACCCACTCATGCAAATAAAAGTAATTATTTGCCATTCAACAATAACGGTAAATCAAATCCTACAACAGTGAGCTCTGAAAAAGCAACATTTCAAAGTCATGGAAACTAATAAACCTTGTAGTGTAATGTCTACATGCTTGTGGTTAGTGCAAAGGAAAATATTATTAGATCTCAATCATGGTTAAAATTTGCTTCATCAGAGGCTAAATAAACAGCATGAGGTAAATAACTTTTTTTTTTCTGAAATGACCAAAAGTAAGACATTGTGAGACATTTAAATGTGATGCTACAACCAACATGATCAAGTTCTTATAAACCATTAGTAACTGAAAGGAAGTCTTTCATAGGATAATTTCTTAGAACCCACACCAGTAGCTTTGAATACAAACAGTAAAGCTTGAAAGCTGGAATAAATCACTTCAACTGGCATAGACTGTCAGGAAATATTACAGAGAACCTAGCCACTCTACATGTTACCATTACAAGCAGTCTGTATTTTAAACTACAGTAACCAGTATGAGGTGTAAGCTATACAGTACATTGAAATAAAATCCACGTTCTGGCTACCTACATTACCGACTACATGAGATTGATGAAATATTCTGTTTAACCCAAATCCAGTCTCAAGTCTTTAGAGACCAAGTCAAGCCCAGTCTCGTCTTAAGTTTTTATTTATTGCAAATAGATGTCCAAATTTCTGATACAAACTCAGCACAAGTGAGCCCAAAATTACTTATGACATGTTTACATTTGAAACTTTATTTCTTAACTTTACAGATTTTATTCTTTTAATTCATTGAGACAGGCATATATATATATATATATGTCAAGATAATACAGCATTGTTAAGTCAGTTTCAGTTTGGAAAAATAATTGCTAATGAATTTTAGTTTTTTTTTAAATATTGCATGTTAAAATGTTTTTAATCAATGGAAAAATCTTAATTAGTATTACAGCTATTAAACTTTTACAGACCAGATTTTTGCATGTTTAAATTTAATGTTGCAAGGCCTCCTTTCCATCGCCTCAATATTTGGAATCCTCTATAGATCTTCAATCAGATTCAAAATAAAAAAAAAGCATTAATATTGCATCAAGTCAGAAGAAACATGTTAGTAGACTGAAAGATTACTTCAAGCTCTAATCTTACAAGACTATGAATATTTTAAGCTTAATGCTTCACTGTAAAGTTAATGCATTTATTTAAATGAGGCACGTTCCAGCCAAAATACTGTGGACAAACTTTCAGCCATCATCAATGTTGTGAAGGACATTGTTGCAGGGCATAAAATGAATGCATCACCTTGAGCAGGTATAATGCAAAGCCAAGATATAAAGCTAGAGATGAATATCATTGAACCAGAATATTCTAGCTCAGATCTAAAATCTCTTTAGCTGGTTTTAATTCACTGAAGGACATCGTTAAGACATCCATGTGTGAACCCATCTGATTTAATATTCCCATGGGATAAGACTAATGTCTGGCTCCATTGCCTCCAGCCAGGCTCATAAATATCTAGCATGGCCGGTAGTGTCATCTGCCACGCCGTGCAGAGGAAATGTATCCTCTTGAAGATAATTTAGCTGTAGACCAGCTCATTATCAATGTTCAAGTTTTTGAACATGAGAAACAGATAACCTCGATCAGATTAGATGTGAGATTTAAAGAGATTTGAAAAGACAAATACTTTCCAAGCACAATGAAGTCTGAGTCAGAGCGGGGCATCCAATAACGGAAAAAAACAAGTGCATGAACATCCAACCTTTAAACTGCCATGACAGCAGATTTTGTCAATAACCTGCTAACATGAGCTGGACTTACTCATACAAACCTCAACTGGGGAGGGAGTGATGAGATTACAAAATGTTGTCAGAGTAGCACAACTAATTATCATGAAACACGAGGAGATGCTAACTGATTGATTAAGGATTGTAATTGAAGGGGCTCTAAGGAATGGGTTCTCTCAGTGATTAAAGGCTGCAAGAGTTGGCATATGATTAAGAAGGCTGTGCAGTATTCAACAAGAAGCTGGTAAAACAAATTTACTCTGCTGAAGCTTTCAGAGAGTAGCTAAATCTGTTACAACAGAGCAGATATTTCCAATAAAATCATGCAGAGAGACTGTTCTTTCTGATAGAGCTTTCTGCAAATCGATGAACACCAACTATCTTCTAAAGCAGTCTGTAAGAATGTCTTTTATTTGATCTAAAGTACTTACATTGCAGATATGAAGAGAAATCGGAAAAATATTGCCACAATTATGCTTTTCAAACACTAAAACATTCTAAATGTATTTGACATTACATAAAGTGGAGTATCCCTGGTATAAACCTACAAAAAATTCACTTTTAACTTACTCTTTTTTAAACCTAAGCAGGTTATGTAACCTGCGAGTGCCTCTACACTTTCTGTTAAGTTAATTCCAATGCATAGGCCTTTCACACAACATAAAACCCCTCTGTGGTATTTCAGAGTCAAATTATAATAATAATATTGATGCTTAGAGCTAGAGATGTGTGAAAGCTCCATTTTCTATCCTAAAATAATTTCCTCTATCCTCCATAATTGTTGTGATTATAAGAATATTAGAAAGATGTTTCAAAGCCTAACATAGCATCTATTTCCATAGAAAGAAACATCTTGGAAAAGCATTTCTATTTAGGCTTTAATTTAACAGGGCACTCAATCACTTTACCACTAATTGAAAGACATTACAAATAGAAAGGCTTCATCTTTGGAAATTACAATGGAATGGTTTGCCTGCAAAATGATGAGCACAAATACAATCCTTTTAGAAATTGTTTATAGCGTGTAAATTTGGTGCTTTAAGGCGTATTAACGGCACAACATAATTTCACGTTAGGTTACACAAAATTTATAGCTTAATGTAAATTTGGCTCCACATGCATACAAAGTAACGCCTTTCTCTTTTTCCACATACCATTTTTTATGAAATAAAAATATATTACCAGGTTCAGTCATATGTATTAAATGCAGAGTGCATTTTCTTGCTTTGTACTTCTGACAATGTAGTGACGATAAAGTTGAATTATATTCTTCTATTATATTCTATTCAACACTCATATTATTTATTGTTTTTGATTAACTGTATAAACAGAATTTGTAAATACATAAAAGTCCAGAAAATATGATACAAAGTCTGCACATAAAGCTTCTTACTTGTAAACTTGACAAGATCCAAGATCTTGTAAAAATAATAACAGGAAGACCAGGGGGCTTTAAACAGCAGCTTTCTTATGTATAAAAAAGGCAGAAAAAAAAATTTCTCTTAAGATATTTGACTTAGAAGACATTAACATACAACACACCTATCTAGTAAGAAAAAGTAATTTAAAACAAGCTCAATAGATACCAATAAATGTTATTCTGAAATTTAAGAAAATATAACTGTAATATATTGATAAAAAGATAAAAGTCCACTAAAAATATGTGTCAGGCTAACATCTAATCTTAGCAATTATTTTTTATTTTATTGGACGAACTAAAGTTTTCTTTTTCATTTTTATAATGCAGATTTACAGACATACAATTCTTTTTATACTATTGTATGTGCACCAAATGTACAAATCAAAGCTGTACATCTTAAATAAACCTGAATCATCATAGCTGTTGTCAAATAAACTGTCTACAACAGTGGTGAAAAATTAGGGCTAATTTCACAAAGTGTATTGTATGTAGGGCTGCAACAAACCATTATTTTGCAGATCGACTAATCTGTAGATAATTTTTTTCAATTAATAATCAGATGGCCGAAGATTCCTTAAAAAAGACTTTTAACAAAACTAAATCAGGAGAAAGTAAAAAATTTTCACTTGAGGAGTTCTTGATAGGGCATATTGACAGATGAAAAAGTTTTTTATGTCAAATGCAAAATATTTACGTAATGTTTTCACAATCTTGGTATAATTAAGTGGGTTGATCAGTCAGCTAAAGGCATGTTTTAGTCTCTAAACTCCAGTTAACGATTCATCGATTACTAAATTAGTTGACAATTATTTCAATAATTGATTAATGACGAGTAATCCGGTTAATTGTTTCAGCCCTAATTGCAAACATTTTGTTTTGTCAGACAGAAATCAATATGATATTGGAGGCCATTACGATCTAAAGATGCATTTACAACGAACCTGTTTTGAGAATCAGGGTGTCTAGTTTACAAGCAAATTCTATGGTGGCTGGTTTCACAGGGTGTGGGGAGGTCCTACGGATGGATGGACGGGACAATGGGATCATTGATAAGCAACAGAGGATAGCCGTATTGATCAAAGGTAGCATCCCAAATGATGGAAACATCAGGAAAAATGAACATGAAAAAGATCTAGAAAGAGTCTAAGAGGTGAAGGCAACTATAGTGCCCGTTGTTATTGGAGCACTGAGGAAAGTAACCCAAACACTGTAGAAGAGGCTCCGACAGATACCTGGACAAACATCGGATATCTCATATACTTGATTATGTGAATACATAAATAAAGGGGTTAAACTGTACTGGTTTTACCTTGTAAGCCAGGAGAATGTATTTCTCTTTCTCATGTACAAGGAAGAAAAATGTCAAAACCTCTCTGCAAAAAAATGTCTTTTTGTTTTTGTTTTCTTTTCTTTTTGTTGCTCAATTTGTCTAAAAAAACTATAATAATAGTATCAGATTGTCAATTTAAATTTTATCCCAAAAAAATTTAGATTCTTTTTTTTTTTTATTAAAAAAAAAACTTTTCTGACAGCCTTTTTTTGTATGTTTTTACTTTCATTTTGACAATTTATCTTTGGTGACGGCATCAAGGTCTTTGAGGTTGGAAAGATTCTCATCATCCCAAAATCTTTAGCTCCTTCCAGAGATTCTCTATCAGATTTTGTTCTAGAAACCTTCCGGGTTACTGAAAAACATTAATATTACCTTCAGTTAAAAGACACGAGTGAATGATGAAGGATTGCTTTAAAGCCAAGAAAGAGGAAAAAGAAAAAATTATGTATTCATTATCATCAATAATCACTTCACTTCTTGTGGCCCTAAGACTCAAATGCATGGCTAGAATATTCTTGTTGTATGAAAAGAATATACTTAAAATTAGATGTTAAAGGCCAACATTTCATAAGTGAAATCTCACGGTTATAATCGTGTAACTTTATGTGGCCAGTTTCAATGGGAGAATGAGAGTTCTTTAAGTTTACTGAGCTAGTCTGAGCTGCATAGAGATAACGGTAGGTGGTTTCTTAATGTGAAACTACATGCGTCCTAATCTTTTAGTTTTTCCAGGTTTTAACAATTAAATCTTTAGAGATAAAAAAAATCTACTGACAGATATTGAAAAGCCTACTAATTTATTTCCCAAATTTTGTCGTTCTGAAGAACTTTTTAAAAAGTTATATTGTTTTTGACCTTGCATGCCATCCTTGATACAATAATTGTGAAAGAAAATCTGTTTAAACAACACATCAAGCCTTTGCATTGGAATAATGGTCTGAATTAAAGCATATAGAGAAACCTGAAGAGCATATCTAATACATCTGATATATCATAAAACAACAAACTATCCTGTGGAGCTCTTAACTCAAAGTCCAAACAATATTATTAAACTGTAATATTCTTAGATGAGATTATTAATATGAAATAAACAGACTATTATTCTGTTTTGCCAAATATATGATTTTTAATGGTTTTGAGAATTAGCTGATTCCTACAGCAAACTTATAAACTTACTAAAGTACTAAAAAAAACTGCTCCAGAATCTGCTGTGGATTTTAAGGGTAGAATTTTCTCATGTCATCTCAACAGCTTGTTTTTATTCTCACTAATATTTATCACTTACAAATAGATGACCGAGTAATGAATCTAATGAGTAGTTAGTCAGCCTCCCTTAAGGAGCAGAAGATACTCCCTAATGTTTGCTTTCTGGCAGCAGACAGTCAGCTTCCCATCATCACTAATATCTATTTAGAGATTCCTCCATCTGGGAGCCCCTCCCGCATGCACACAGTTTCATTCACAATCATGGCTATTCCCTAGCTAAGGGGAGAAGATCAAATGACAACCAAAACATTGGATCCTCTTGAAATGGAGGCTGTGAGGAGCAGGGAGGCTGTTAAAGAAAGGCAACATTGCTGAGAGCAGCACAGATTGCGTTAAACATGTGCTGCAGCAAACGTGAGAGAGAATTGTGCTGTTTAATTAACAGCGACAGGCTCAGGTGTGTCCCCAGATGTGTCATAAGAGGCAGACCAGGTTTTCATCCAAACAAGCACATGAATCTGCTGATACCTGCCAGGTAACCGATATGTTCATACAGTAGACACGATATTCATTCCATTCCTCGCCAAGCTGTTGGAAGTGGAGTCGTTATTGCTTATACTGTTGATACTGATTTTACTGAAGTGGCTGTAGCCTAATTAAAGAAAGTGCTGAATGGCTGAAAGTAGTTAGAGCACTTTTCGGCTACGGCTTTGGTCTGAGTTGAGAAGACAGTCAACAACTCCTCCTTTAAATTATATCCTGCAGCGTTTTAAAAGTGATTTAATATTCTCTTCCTCCATCCCACTAGCATCTGTACATGCGTAGGGGGGCGGCAGTAAGCCATTTAAAATAGATGCTGTCTCTGGCATAAGTGCTTATAGTAAATGTCAAGACCTTTCAGAGCCGTAATAATGACACGAAAAAGCAAAGTGATGCATGACACCGTTTTAGTCCAGGATAGAGCTACAGGACCTGTCTTTGCAGCAATCGCGCACAGCCTGAAAAGGTTTTTATCAAGTGGCCCGTTGACGTTAGGCAATGATTTTAGACTTATACGAATACCAGATTTTCACAAAAGTGACAGGTCAATTTTGCACCATTACAGAGACAAAGGCCTGTGGTGCAGGCAGGCCTTATTTGTGGCTGAGAGCCAGCTGTCAAACTAAATAACATAAATAAGCCAATATTATCCTCTTATTCTTTGTACAGCGTTCCATGCATTTCTTGATGGTGTAACATGGTGCTTTCATGCTGGAATAAAGCTTTAAAAGCTAAATCATTACATCCTTTTCTGAACAGACAATACAATTGCCATCGGAAAGACTCTATCCACCAATGAGTGTAACAATTTATCAATTAAATATCTATCAAAAGCAAGATTTACTTTAGATGAGTAAAACTGGGATATTACAAAAGAAGGTATGCTAAAGACCTTATGTGTAGCAGTTTATTTCAAAATACCTAAAACACACTGATTCTGTCCTAATATTATATTATTATTAAGGCATTTTTTTAAAACTGTGCTCTGGCTTTAAATTAAAGCACAATTAAGCCTTCAGGAACTCTATAATTACTGTTCATTTGCTTGAGCTTTGATGCATATATAAGCCCCATCACAACGGTAATCAAGTTGAGTTGTTATCTGGTGTAAGATAAAAGAGCTTTCATAAAGGCAAGGAGAGGAGATTATTTCATCACATATGAAAGGCCTTAGTTGTAAGAAGATTTAAAAATAAATCCATAAGACAGTACTGAGAGCATTATTTGAAGTTTAAAACTTCCAGAACAGCTGCAACGCTACCTTGCTTTGGAAACAGGCCAACTTTACAGCAAGGGATCTTATGCCCCAACCTTGCATCCACCTCATGTTTTAAAACCGTACATTTTAAAACTGTACGCTAACTTTTGACACTTAAGAGGCTCCCTTATGAGGGAACAGTTTTAATCATATCTCTCCTGCCACATGATAGATGTCTCCTACCACACACGAGCCAATTTCGTTCTGAACATTTAGCTGACCGACGGGGAAATCTAGTCAAACCTTTTAGAAATGCATAAATAAAATTGTGTGATTTAAAGTTTGTCCTTTTTCAGCCATTAAAGCATAGGTGTGAAAATGAAATTCCAGCAAAGTTCAGATATGGGTAAACATTAAAACTGTTTTTTTCATGTCACAGGTATATTTACAGGTATAGATAAACAAAATGCAGGTGAAGATTCAATAAGTTATTAGTTATATCTGACTCTGTATTAGCTCTACAGCTTAATGGACGAATTAATTCAGTTTGTAACGGCTATTTTATGCAACTAAAAATGTAGCCTACACTGAATCGAAGACATCAAAGGTGGATGCTTGGATATTTTACTCTAGGGGAAAGATCTGGAAACAATGTCCGCAAGCGCATAACGTGTTTGCCATCCTGACATAAACCCCAGCTAAAGAAGAGAAAGAAAGAGACTTTTTATTTGCTGGGTTTGTGATTTAGAAAATAATAACACATAATGCAGCAACCGAATATGGACAATAGTCTTTTTCTGCACAGCAAACTCATGAACAAGGCCTAAATATCAATGAGTAGACAACATAGTTGATAAAATAAACAGTGAAAATGGCGTAAGTTAATTTGAGCTTCGAGGTCATTTTGGAGCCTGATAGAAATCCTCCTGAAACAATTAAACCAAACATACCAAGTTGAGAATTTTATTTTTACAAAGTCTTTGTTTAATTCAGTGTAAAAATCAAACCGTTGTTTCAAAAGAGGCTTGTTTGATTAATGCAATGTATGCACACTGGTGTGAGTGTGTATTTGTGTTGGTGAGAAAAAGCCCTTTGGCATGCGTCTTGTTTACTACTGGTGACCTTGGAGCACAGCACACACTGGCATGAAAGCATCAGGCAATGTGCTTGAACCTCTGTTGCTAGGACTGTATATCTGAAACTACAAAAATAATATACAAATGTATAACTAAAAGCACTTAAGGAAATAAGCTGCTTTGTGTATACATAGTGATCAGGGGTCAGGTAACGCTCTTACAAGTCCAGACAGTGTTTTAAATTTGGAATAATTGGTAAAATGGGTCGGATCTTGGTTCTGAACTTTATAGTAGTGGGTCAATATCGGACACATGCAGAACTCTACTTGACACTAAAAAAAAAGGAAAAAAGGAAGAAAGAATAGTCTATCATGTTGTTATGGATTGTTGCTTGCTCACTTGTCTTTTGGAAGAATACCACACACTGTAGGATCACGGGCCAGGAGAATCCAACATTTTACTGAGCTGAGCTTGCAGGGGGTCCTGACATTTCACTTAGCATGCCCAATCAACTCTAAAACTTGGTTTATGCGGGAGCCAAACAACATCATTTTTAACTTCCATTCCCGAAAGAGTAGTGTCTGTGTAGACAGAATATCCTCACCGCACACCTAAGAAAAATCGGTAGCTACATAGACAGATACGCGCAGAAAAACATGGTGAGCATAAAAAGCTCCTTCTTGCGAGAGTTCACAAAATGTAAACATTTAGACATCTTGGTCCTTATCTAGGAAAGGGGAGGATTGAAGCAGAAATCGGCATGATTATCTCGCCGTGTGAATCCCCCTTAAGACAGGCTACCGCTGATATTTCTTGTGAAAACAATCTGCAGTATGATTGCACAACTTTCCCGTGCAAGCTCTACTGGACATGTGCACCACTCCACGAATATTTAAAAGGTTGCTAATTGAATATTAAAGCAATGATATTAATACAGATTACAAATACAGACATTCCTTAATATAACACTTAGCAAAAACTGTCTACTTCGGAAAGATTGGTGCATCATGTTGAAGTTTTGAGCTACTGATAACATCACCTGATTTCCAATTAATTTAGATAACCAACCTCTAAATAGCACATAACGCACAAAAATTTACTTAGGTAGTAAATCAATAATTTAAAATGAAATTAAGCAAATCAAAACCAAAGCTTACAACAATGAATGTTGTCCCACCCTGACACAATCAACAAACTATGAATTCCACATCCTTGATTCTGATATACAAGTGAACATGCATCACATGTGACACTTTTACTTTAAGGCCATTACAAGACTCGATTTTTCCATTTTTTTTTTTTCTTTTAAAA
This sequence comes from Cyprinodon variegatus, assembly GCF_000732505.1. NCBI lineage: Eukaryota > Metazoa > Chordata > Actinopteri > Cyprinodontiformes > Cyprinodontidae > Cyprinodon > Cyprinodon variegatus. Next base: position 26,993 of record NW_015150928.1, on the reverse strand, counting down.
TGTCAATACGTGGCAAAATAGGATAATAATGTTTCAGGCACTACTAGTACAATATATCAACAGTAGCATCCTCAGGCATGAAGGTAAGTTCTCCAAGATCATGATTATAATGATGACAATGATGATGGGGGCTGTATTCCTGCAATCTTGATCATGTTCCTGACATCAAAGTTTCCCAGGAATGCATGGCCATTAAAAAGATGGATTGAATGCCTTAAAATGGCAGGCATTGGTAAAGAGGAAGAAGAAGGCTTTCTAGCAACACAAGAGTGAGAAAAAAAGATTTAGCAAAGTCCTAGAGAGGGCTTTTCAGTCCTCCGTTTCAAATCTAATCAAAAGAATTTTTTAAGAGGCAGATGTAGCATGGAAGCCATCAAGCATCACTGATACAGAGATTTCTGCTTCTAAGGAATGATTCTGATTGAGAACTGAAACTTGTCAGTGCTTCCTAAAGATATAAAGCCCCCACAAAGTACTGAACCTGGGCTTCAAACAATGCTGCACTTGCACAATAGCGACAGTTTTCATTTTAACTTCAAACATAAAAGCTTTTGTCAAAATAACTAAAATAACTGTAATGTGTAGCAGCAGATATTTGTTGTTGTTCAATCCAGAGTTTTGGTATTTACTGACACTATTATTTATCCATATTATTACAAAGAACAAATCCAAGTACAGTAGATTAGGGGTAAGTAATTAAAGTAGATTGATCTACATTCCTAAACTTAAAGTCTTCTTTAACTTAATTTAGACAAGATTTTTTCCTTTCATTTCAATTGCTTATCCAAGTGGAAGAGGTAGGCAGTGATGCAGTGTGTTTCCTGGCAGCATAAAAAACAGTCTTTTTATTCTTCTGTCCGTTTCAAATTCACAGCCAGATGAGTCATCTACTGAGGTCGTTTATTCATCTGAATCCAGATGACATGAAACCTGCAAAGTGAAATTAAATGATGTGTTCTTTACTTGAACGACCTGCCCCTAGATGTAAGTTCCCAGTTTAAGAGGAATTATCACATTCACAAAACTTTAATGCACACACGTAAAACATTGTGAAAGATGCATCCCTCACATAATCTGGGCCTTTACAGAGATGATGTACCTCTGAACTCCTTTCTTTCAAAAAGCTTAAGGTATCCAGATTTTAGGCATAAATCAGGCCAAGAAAAATACAACACAAAGAATCAAGGAGGTGGGGGAAATAAAAATGAGCACAAATGCATCTGTATGGATCCACTTCATAATCCAGAGGCAATGAATAATTGTATGCTTCTAAGCCTTTCAGTGTTTGAGAAAGCTCACATTCTTAGCCAGTAATCAGCATTGGGGCACAGTAAAGTGCCCCCTACCAGCCAGGGGTCTCAACAATCGGGAAATTCAACAGGCAGGCACTGTTTTCCACACTTAGTTCCTAAAGAGATAGTCCATTCATTCACTAATGCTAAGCTCTCAGGATAGAGGCAAAATGACAGAGCAGACCTTGCTTGTGGTTGGAGAAAATGACAGTACAGAGACAGAGCAGGGCTTTTATCATCACTACACTGATGAAAATGTTAAGTAGTGAGATGCAAACCACAGCATTAGTGTTCGGCATCTGTACGATATCTACATGCACAAGCAGAGCACAGCGATAACGTCATACTGGCAGCATTTACATATGAAAAAAGGGCAAATGAATGGTTGTAGAGAGTGCTGAATAACCCATTAATTAACCATTTTGGTTTCATCCATGAAATCTTGAAAATATTTCCTCTTAATCTTTTGGTGGAAATTTATAGGTGGTATTTATTAATGTGACAACCTGCTTGAAAGTAATTGCAGCTGTATTGCAGCTATGAATTGTGCCAATTCATAGCAAAATATATAATCTGGACCAAAAAAGCCTTAAGATTGGGGAGATATTTTCTAAGAATTCAGAATTATGCTGTATGTGCACACATAACAAATACTTATACGAGTCTGGTTTGCTTTTTTGCGTTCCAGTAGAGCCTCCTTTACTTGCATTTGGACCCATTTCTGTGCATTCATGTTAACTTCTTCAACCAATCTGAGAAAGTTGACCGCCTCTGATTGGCTACTTTTGAGGAATTCCCGCCTCTCGAGACCTTGTTCTTTTCCAATAGCTGCAAGTAATGTTGGTAAAGAATCTTCAAGGTAAAAGCTGTTATGAAGAGTTCAGATTTCATATTTAACAGTGAACTTTGTAAAAACCGATGTTTCACCATTTTGACTCTTTGAGAGAACAGTGATTAGCCCTAAGATGCTTAACTAACATTTCAAGGTACAACTAGGAAGAAAACAGTATTATCACAAAAAAAGTGATTTGCTGATAAGTAGCCAATCACAGGCAGTCTGCTTTAACAGTTTGGTTTACCCTCAAACAGACAAAAGCTGACATGAGTGCACAGGTCTACAAAGCAAGCCACCAGCACAGGGAAGGACTTATTGCATGTGTGCATTTTTGTCAGAATTTTGACTGAATACTTTCCCCACTGATGTCGACACAGATCAATCGGTAGGAAGAAAGACTTTCTCTTGAAAAGACTGTGACAGGTCTAAGTCCTTTAGCAGGGGCAGAACTAGGAGTAGAAATGAATAAGATTATCATGGTATGACAACTTTTTGATTTCATACCATGAGGATATGCTTTTTTTTACAAATTTCAATTTTATATATAGAAATCGGCCAAAAAAGAAAAAAAAAAAACGTTATATCAAGCAGGAGATTTCAAATGAGTGTCGAGTCGCATATTGTACCTTTGTTTCTTTTTCTGCTCTTCAGAGTAAAAAGAAGGTTCTAACCCAAGATTTCAAACTCGTAAGGTTTTTCATGAATTTTGAATCTGTTTCAGCCAGCTGCCTGGAAGTGTGCAGCAACACGTGAGGGAGGGACATTGCTGTTTTTTCTTTGATTCTCTTTATAGCCATCAAATAGAATTACAAAAATAAAAAGCACAATTTTAATTTTAAAAAAGCTAAAGTTGTAACCTGGAATGTATTTTGATTCTTCTTCTAAGCATGAGTCAAACAACAATAAAAAAGCGAGCTGGGGATTAAACTGCGGCAATATTTCTACTCAAATTAAAGTATGCCCAGTGAAGCACTGTTAATTTTTTTTTTTTTTATGCTAACTTTTCAATAAAAGCAGCAACAAATGTAAAACTGAGTGCTTTAGACCTCTCTGCACCATTAATATGAAGAAACAAAGGGTGTAGTTCTCAAGTTGCTGATAGGGTTTTTGACAGAGTCTATTAATAAAGACTCCCTGTTGGACTTGGTCAGTTACATCGGCTATGAAGAAGCTTACATCACTTTTAAATTGCCTATGTAGCTCTATTTCGGGATGATAGAAAAAAAGATGAAGACAATATGCAAATGACTAAATCCTATCGGAATAGCCCCACTGACTAGGAGTGAGGCAGAAATGACACTAGACTCAGCTGCTAACAAAGTGCTTGCTACCTTCGCTTATAACTGATGCAAATGTAATCCTCTGCATTATTAGCCTCCTTTCAGCACATTTGTAAATTAATTAAAAAAAAATTCAAAGCAGATCAAAACTGCAAATACAGCCTTTGACCGAGGTTATTCAATGAAACTAATTTTGAGATTTACAAAGCCTTTAAGCTATTGGAAAAGAGAATCTTAGTGGGTTTTTTTATGAAATTGACAAGGTGCCCAGAGCCCATTATTGTGTAACATCTTGCCCCATTCTTCACCTCCTGATATCAAGCAAACTTCTATTGCTTTCAATTACTTTTGCTGTAGGTTTGGATCCTTTTTTGTTCTCCTTATATTATGATACATCTCAGAGTAGCAGCCAACGATCCCCCCTGTACCATAAATGCACCGCAGCAGTTTAACAATCAAGTATCAATCAACAACGACTAAAAGTAAAGTTGGCTTGGTTGTTCTGTATTTGGCACCAAATGCAGAACCTCTTAAAGTCAACATCTGAAAATTTCATATTTAAATAAAGATAAGACTGTCCCCTCAGCTTTATACTGATAAAGGAGATAAGGGAGCTATATCACCATATTATCAGAGGCGGAGGTAGATGGGGGGCCAGGGGTTGCAATGGCCACCCTTAGCCAATCTTTGGCCACCCCTACCATTTTTTCCCTCCTCTAATATGGATGGTGGCTGCCCTAATACTCTCAAGTGGAATATTCAAAACATTAAAATTTTTCGTATATTACATTTTTTTTATATATATATTGATAATTAATTGACAACAAAAACACTGGTTAATCTGAAAGAATTTTATCTATTATACCTCTTATTTAGAAAGCATGGATGTTTAAATACATGCGTTTATTTGTTAGAAAAAAAACTGTAGGAAAGTATAGTTTGCCTTATCTGTGGCTTTACCCTTACCCCGAAATACCACATCCTCCGTCACCACCCCACTGCGCTCCAGAACGCCTGCGCAAAGCGAAGCCTACAGCCTCCGCTGTTCCTCCCGTGTTGATCCGCTCCGACTTCCTCGGAGTTTGAGGAGAGCATGCACGATATTATTATTAAATTCATAGGAGCAAAACATGCGGTAATGAATGCTTAATTTAATATGATGCATTAAAAAAAAAAAAAAAACATCACTTTCTAAACGTGCAGTTTTTGCCCAAATATTTTCTTTTTATTGTAGATTTTTGTAACAGGGATAACTAGGATCATCCAAAACTCCCTTTTTATAAACTTTTTTGTTCTCTACTTCCGAACTCAGCACCTGTTCATCCATTCCTACAATATGAAGTTTCTTTTGACTGGATTTGATTAAACTTTCAAGCCCATCAGTATAAAATCAATATTTTGATGGAGATGAGAAATCTGCCTGTGGTATGTTGAAGAACCAATAGTTTGTTTGCATCCAATCTTTGAAATAAACGGTGTTAGTTTTTTGGAATATATAAGAATTATTCTATAATTTCTAGTTACCGACCGTTCATTAATATATCCTCTTAACATCCACCTCATTTTGGGTAATCCTTGCCTATTTTGCATACCCAAATGGAAAAGCAAATAACTTACGTACTGTAATCCCAAATTAAATGTGCAATACATTATTTAAAAGCCAACACCCTCTAGCTTTAAAATTGGGTGAGTAGAACACAGACCAATCTGCATAAGTTCAAACATGACTCAAAGTTGTTGTTTTTTTATTTTCAGAAATGATAGGTCTACAGCTGTAATAAAGACATTCTTGAGAAAAAGCAGGTTTTATTGCATTATATTTGTTCTACATCATGTCAACAAAAAATGCAGAAAATTTCAGACCTCTGGCTATAACAGTTCGAGAGCTGTGGGTTTTGGAACTTTTGGTGTCAGCTTAGAGCTGCGTGCAATGGCTCCACCTGCTGGTAAAAACTTTACCGGTGGAATTTTATGCATTCTGAATTATTACCCCCACTTAAGGTCCCTTAGGGTTGCCGGCGACGCGGTGGGTTTAAAGAGGATACATGCGCAGTAGATGACGCAATGACATCACAGGCCAGCGTGCTCTTTTTTTTCCGGAAGTAAACATGGATGGTAGTACCGGCGCGCATCTAGCGGTCTTTTCCAACCATAAAAACGCAATCTTTTCAATATGGTTAAACATAAATACTGCACGCCGCATCATCACTTGCCATGGGTATTGTTTTTCTTGCCGCTTCTGCATAGCAAGACGCATAATAGTGACGTTTGTCGGGTATTAATGGCGTTCTGGCCGTTCACACACAGGTCGCATTTGAAAAGATCAGATTAGTATCGGATTCAGGACCATATAGCCAAGTGGCCTGGGTCGCATTGGGAAAAATCGGATCTGTGTTGTTCAGACAGCCATGAAAAGATCAGATCCAGGTCGCATATGGGCAAAAAAATCGGATTTGGGTAACTTCAGGCTGCAGTGTGAATGTAGCCAATTACTCCGCACGACGCACGTTAGCGGGGCGGAGTATGTGGAATCTGGGGGTGAGGTTCTGGCGCCGATCCACTTTCAAAACCCCCCCTCAGCTTACATTGGTTGTTGGCCACCCTTATAAAAAATTTCTGGCTACGCCTCTGCATATTATTTTGAGTAACCCCTATTATTTGAATGATTTTAAGATGTAAAAATGCAATATTAAGTACATTTTGTTTATTTATTTATTGCTAATTGGATTCTTGATCACCAAAATGTGTGCAGTGGAGCCGAACAGCACCCAGAGGTGCTAATTCAAGCCTTAATGAGCAGCTACCTGTGCAGCTGGCACCTATTGATGGAGGGAAGGCGGATGGAGGGATGGAAGGAGGCAAAGGGGGGAGGGAGATATCGCGTCATAGCCATAACTGGATTCAGATCAGCAGCGGCCACTCATACACTGTTCTTCCCTCGGTTTAGAAACTGCGACATCACTCTGTGCAATCACCTAAACCTCACACGCAGCTCCCAAAACAGCAAATCTGACTCTTTTTTTTTTTATTGTCCCTCTAATATAGTCCTTCAAAGCGGTGGAAATCAGGCAAATATAATGTCATCCAATTACATAAGCCATGGAAAGCACAAAGCGAAGTGTGCATTTCCAGCGAAAAGGTAACAACTCAACACCTCTCTTGTAGAACTTAAATTATTGCAAAATGTTGCGTTCAAAGGAAAAACTACAAATGAAAACTTTTATTAGTCGACATGCACTTGTTCAAGCGTCCTGCATAGGGAGGGGGGGGTAAAGAAAAACAACGAGTAAATGGAGGGAAACATATCCATTGTTCGGATATCGCCTTAAAAAAAGTAATAAACAGACATTTCACATAGAAAGGTGGGGAAGTGTGGGAGTTTCGGGGTTTAACTTTGCAGAAAGGCATGAGAGGAGAGCGGTGGAAAGTGAAGTTTGCTTCCTTTACCTCAGCAGAGCCGTGTCGCCTTGTCTGCTCACTACATTCTCCACCGAGGAATAGTCCACAGTTTGTCCGGCTGGCAAACAGGACGGCAGGAAGCAGCACAGGCTGAAAATGATCGCAGTAAACCACTGACCGGAGACACAAGCAGCATCCTGCACCGCAATCATTATGTCCATCACAGCTGCTTTCTGTTCGCCTTTTTCTTCCCGAAGTGTTATTGCTACCCCACAAAAAGATTCTTTTTTTGAATTTAAAGAAAAAACGCCACGGAGGGCTTTCTTTAACTCCACACTCGTCCGCTTTGGAACTCCGTGGTTTGTAGTTTTCCCAGGTTTTGTGTAGCTGGATGTGCAGCTCGCAGTGCGGTGGAAGTGTTCTCTCCAGTGGCTTGCACACCATCTAGTGAGGAAATGCGATGTAAAATGGGAGCAGACCTAGAAGCAGACAACCCCCAGGCTCTGATCCTGTTGCCATGCGGCCGTTTCCCGGGCAACCCGTTCCCAGTGGCTCGTGATGGAGCAGTAAAACCGGTAGGTATTGATACAACCCAGGAGCAATTAAAGATATTGACTGAAGAAACGCCCCCTATTTATCTCCTCATAAAGAAATTAAAGAGTCCGTCCATTTATAGAAATGGAGCCTTCTGACTACGCCGATGCATCTGAAGGAAAACTTCTGCGATTATTTCTTCGATCAGAAAGAAATATATATTTTTCCCAAAGGGGATTTTCTGCAAATAAGTTCTGAAAACCTTCATAATAAATCATGGATCAGTGGCAACACAGCCAGACTTATGGACAAGCAAACTTTGCAACTGTTTTGCAGAGGTACTCAAATACTTAAAGTGAAACTCACTTCAACTTCCACTTTAGTATTTTTTTTTTTTTTTTTTTACATTTAAACTGCATGAACTGAGTATTTGGGATGTTATTTTTATTTTTTTTTATTGTCAATGGTCAAAATTTACCAGGGGCACCAGTAGGGATGAAAATCGAAAACCGGTTACCTTCAGAACTGGTTCTATATGTTCCAATTCCATGGCACCATTTGGCAGGTCGCTTAACGATTCTGTTCCAGGCAGCACCAGAGCCTAGCGCTGGGCAGCACGACTTACGTCACGTTTGTTACGCACATGGCATTTAGTAAGCAAGTGACCAGGCATAAGTCTAGAAAAGCAAACATAAAAAAATGCCGTCCTATCGGGTTAAGCCATCAAAAGTTTGACTTAATTTTAAAGCAGAGAAAGATGGCAACAAGGCGCTTTGCAATACATCCAACATGCAGTAACACCTTTGCACACAACATGGCATACATTTGAACGAATGCCATGTTTTTTCCAGATAGAAGCTAAAGTTACGACCTGCATGGAAGGCAACTCTGATGCTAAGTTGCTAGTTTTATATCACATGTGCTTCCTAGTAAATCATATGCCATTTCTGGAAATAAACCTATTTCCTACCTCTCTTTGGGGTTAAATCCAGCCCTTCATTGCTAGCAGGTTTAATTAGAACTACTGGCAGATGGAATTCTTACATGATTCTAGCTATTGCAATGGATATAACGAAACATGCTACGAATTTGCTCCGCAGTTTAGGGAGCGAGAGAAAGGTGACGGTCATTTATTTAAATCAGGGGGATTTAAATTTATTTCCCGAAATTTAACAGTAATTTAACAGTAATGAATCGTTTCACAGAATCGATAAGGGAATGAGAATCGTGAAAATCTTTTCAATTCCAACCCTAGGCACCAGGGTGGGGCAAGCATTTTCTCATGGGTGCAACAAAGGTAAAAATGAAAAAAACAAAAAAACAGACCAAGTAATATTCGTCTCAAAAACGACTGTACTGCCTAAGTTGTTGAATGGTGGCTATTTATACAGTCTACTGAGAGATACGCCTCTGTAGCTAGTCATTATGTTATCACATTTATACTGTCCTTTTGAAACCTTGCAGCGAATAGTACAACCACACTAAACATGATAACTGTTGAGTGTAAATAGAACTGAACTGGACCTTGCGAGACACAACCGAACCCCGCTAAATCTAGTACTAGTTCAACATTAGGGCTCGGCACAGTTCATCTGTGGCTTAGTTCTCTGATAACAAAAGTGCATGAGCAGATGGCATCATCTCCTATTTACAGTCTTTTTGTTTTCTGGCGTGTCCAGCTTTGAAATTCAGAGATCTGTCCTCCTGCTCACAATGCAAACTTATTCTTAGATCATTAACAGTAAATGGTTCAAAAGAGCGTGGTGCGACCTGGGATGATGTCGAGACCGAGAAGGACCCAGCAAGCAAAAATTGGTTGAAAAGACATTGAAAGGATGACATGATTTACATACATCCAAACAACATATACATTTGGTTGAAAAGTGAAAGGTGAAATAATATTTAGATTTTTGAAAAGATGTTTAAAACTGGGTTTGCAATATTTGCAAAAAAAAAGAAAAAAGTTTAAACCCTGGAACAATCAGTTTGTAGCACTAGTGGGAACGTCTCACTGACGACCTGCGTCAAACAACTCGGCAAGTGACATGGGTCTTCAAACGGCTCAGCTCCAGTTGGCATACAGTGTCCAGACCAGACCCACAAAGACCCGCTAATTTGTGCGATACCCCAGAGGGCAACGTATGTACATCACAACATCGAACCAGAGCAAAACACTAAAGCACACTGATTATGCGCCTGCTCCCTTGCATGTTCCTCTACATTATTTACTTTCCTGATATCTGTCGCAATCTGACATCATCAAAGCTAACACAGCAGCGAGGGACAGAAGCCGCACAGCTGGCCAGCAGAGCATCAACCATTAAAGGAGCCAAATGTCGATTTTTTGTGAGTCAACCCACATTTAAAAAACCTGTCAACCCGCTAATTTAAATGGGAAAGCAGCTATACACATATAACACCCTACCATTTGCCCAGAGATTGCTGGAAAAAGGCATCAGCCACCCGTGACCCTGACAGACAGGCGGTAGAAGATAAATGGTGGATGCAATTTTTCTAGTTGTTTCATCGCTTTTATATATTACATATTTCCATACACTTAACCCTCTATTAAAAATGCTTGCTATGATTTAACGTTTTCTGATTCAAAATCCTGTAATTTTTCAACACATTTTTGGGCGTTCATTATCTATAATTGATTGCTATAAAAATTTGCATAAATGAAATGCAATTTTATTGAATCAATATGAGCTTGACCCTTTGAATTAGAACCATGCACCAGATAAAATTCTACTCAGGATGTCTGGAACCTCAGCCCCACTCCAGCCCTGGTGTCTCCCACCTTATCTTATGCCTATCTCCAACACTCCAAAGCCCAGACGTCACAAGTGCCTCCTGGTGCTTCTTCAGCGCCTTCCAGTGGCTCATGCTGGGGGCAGCAGGGCAGGGGATCCCTTGTCTGCTCCTCTGACTTTGTCATTGCATCTTTCAGCACTACAGCCTGCCCATTTTCTCCTAAAAGCAACAGAGTCTGCTCCTTTCATGTACTTGTCTCTGTAATTGACCCCTACTGTACATAGCAAAACTCAATAAATAGTTTATAACCTAAGCTTTTCATATTGCCCCACACCTTGTACTCGGGTGCCAGAATTTTGGTGTTTCAATTTAGAAACCCCAGCTGGAAAAACCTTTGATCAGAGTTTTGTGGATTCCTCCAGATTTTGGTCAAGTTTGGTCGTGTACTTTGCTCTGTTATCTAACTCCAACTTTCCTGTCTCTGCTAAAGAAAAATATCTCCAAAATATGCTGCCACCATCACTTTTCACTTTAAGGATGATACTCTCAGGGTGGTGTGTAGTTTCTGAAGATTGCTGTGAATTACATCTTGGGATGTCAAACATTTTTCTGCCCCCTGTTTGTTCTTAGAAGATTGAATTTCAGAGTTATACTCACTAGCCCCAACCTAAACCATCAATATGACTACTATTCATACAACACATTGTGATAACTGCAGAACAAAACGTATTTTTTTCTATTGTACATCATCAAAGAAATTCCGCATATAGCACTATTTGACAAGATCTGCAATTATGTTAAATTGTGTGACACAATTTCAAGATCGGAGTTTTGTTTTTTTAAAATAAGATTATTAACTCAGTATGGAGCCACAGCTGCTGCCGATACACAAAAGATGAATAAAAAATAGGTCATGCATGTGATGTCTCTCCCTGTACTTCAGATCTGTGCAAGCATGTAGAGGGCTCTTATAAGATAGATTAAAATAACATAGATGTTATTGATGTCCAGAGAACGCAGCAGCAGTTTTATCATCAATTATTACTCTTAAAAGCTAACTGCATTTTTTATATATCTAATCTATATAGCATAGCTCAGATAAATGTAATTTATATGGCAAACCTTTTACTGAATAGATGCATTTGATACTAAGAAAAAACTTTCTAAATTACATTTTCTTTCCTATTGGACAAACATTTCTGTTAGCCTAACCTCTCTCACTTACATTCCAGACTGCCAAAATAAAGACAAAACTACAACCCAAAGATTTTATGACAGTTTGTGTTTGAAAATGCATTCTTTTAAGCAGTAATCTACATGATATATTAAAGTGCTTTCTAAAAATCCATAGAGTGAGATTTCAAGGTATTGGGTTGCTTTCAGTAAACTTGAAAAACCCAAACACATACAAACGCACAAGAAGAGAGATTACATAGCTGCAAAGTTTGTTTTGGAGAAAGAACCCTCTGCATTATTCTGCTCTAAGCCTTTTGACTTAGTCTACAAAATACTTGACAGGCTGTACAGCCGTAACCATGGGAATGACATACATTCCATGAGATGGTAATGTTTTCGTCAAACAGCTGAATTACCCTAGATGACATAACTGACAAAGCATCAGCATTTTGTGTGACAACCTGGTTTTACCCGGTTTAGCAGAAGTCCCTGAAGCTAGCTGTGAGGATGTTCTGGTATAAGTGAAAATCTTACATTTGGCACAACCTTTACAGAGAATTTGATGCTGAATGTGACTTTTTTTGTAATTATCAGTTTAATTGTTGCATCTTTCTTTATATGGAAATATTTAGAAAATATCACTGACCCGAAAGCCATGTTTACAGGTTTATTAATATCTTAATAATGAGGTCTTTCATTTTTGCCTTAGTTTTTTCTCTAAAACCAGCCATGATTCTGCTTTGGTTTAAACCACTGTAACAAACAAAAAATAAATTTGTACACTAACTTCGTTCCTGGTACTTCAGTCATCCTTGCTTCTGCATATTTCTGTCCTTATGAAAATATACAATTGTAATCATTCTTTATCACTGTGATTGAAGGATACATCTATGTTTACATTAATTGTGTTAGTAAGGCAGAAACACCGTGATTCCATTGTAATTGTAATTTGCATAACTGAAGCTCCCTCTGCTGTTAATAGCTATGATAATTCCACCAATAGACATATTTCAGTGTCATACGGGCTTGAAAACTCACAGTAAAATATTTTCTATTCCTCATTTTTTTTCATTCCGAGTCCTTCAAATTACCTAAGAAAATGTACCCTCCCATGCATAAAACCTATAATTACAATGACTCCTTTTAGACAGCCTCTAATATTCAGCTCATAATAACCTGTGGAACTATGAACAAGATGAAAGCTATCAGCTCTGAACCCTTGCAAGGTCAGTGCTGTTTTCAGTGATGGATACCTTGGCTATTATTTTTTTTACTTTAGATTTTTTAAAGCCAAACCCAAAGCATTGATAGTGTCAGTTTGATGCATGCATTAAAACATAAAAGTGAAAGGCAGATCTAAAATCTAATTCAGTTATAGAATTAACACTCAGTGCTTGTAATTGATGGAATTAATATATTTGCAACTACACCAAACCTTGCTTGATATTTGAAAGAAAATAAAGCTGCTTTTCTCTGTATTTTTTTCCAGTTATGATGGGTTTTCCGTAGATTAATAGATTAATGTAGCTGTCATAATGCAGGACAATACAGCACATTCTATCCTTAAGCTTTGAAGTACATTGCAAGAGTTCTCATTTGGGGATTTCTTAGGCTATTTTCATAATTTCTGACATCCAGCAGTGAAACATGTCAATTGATCAGACAAAACACTGAAATACAAAAGTGTATTTCAGCTGTATTAAATGCTTCCCTGCTGCTGGGGTTAACAAAACCTGCTCAACATGAACCAAAGATCAATTCATGAAATGTTTAAAACATATTATCATCATAATCATTGTGTGAGGATATGATTTTTATTATTTTTAATTATTTAAAATCAGAATCTATTTATCTCAAGTTTTGTATACTGTTTTTTTTTTTTTCTTAAATCAAATTGTACCAAAAATACATATACGGTAACATATTTAGAACTGCAATGATTAAAAAAAAAACACTTGGTTTCACTTTTTATATGTTATAGTAATAATAACTGAACATCGTTGATCTCACAATGGAGAAATTCACTTCTGCCTCTTAACCCATCCCCTTGCAGCCACTGGGGAGGAAAAAGGGGTTAAGGATCTTGCACAGGAACCCAGAGTGCAGGCTGCGGGGATCAAACTGGGTACTTGCAACTTTCTCACGGTACAAGCACACTGCTCTAACCACTAGGCCACTTCTCCCCTTTTGCATTATGAAGTCCCCAAAAAACTGATCAAATTCACATAACTTTAAAATATTCTTTGAAGTTCTCATAACATTTTCTTTTCTGCTTAGCCCTGCTGTGCTGACAGCATGGCTGAAAGCTCCTTCAACTGTTACACACCGTAACCTAGAGGACAGTTACACACCGTAATTCATAATAACTGTGAGGCCCTGAAAAAAAGTCTTGAAAAAACTGGCAGTAGCACTTAGTCTCTGTAGTTTTGTTTTGTTTCCCAAAATTACAGATTAATCAATTAAAAACAGATCCTGGTAGTTTATATATAAAAGTTAGATCATGTTGAGGGTAAAAACATCATCTTCATCTTAAATAGAATAATGAATTGTTCTAAACAAATATATAGACACTCTTCAATCATACATATACTGTATAGTAAACCTCACTGCTGTTGTTTTGGTCACACTTACATTTATAATAATCTGATAAAAGAGTTAATTGTTACAGAATGCAGTTGCAGCTACCTCTGCTTGTGTTTGCTGTATTTTCTATTCAGTGATGATAAAATTGAGGTGGAAAAATACAAGCTAAATATATTAGTTTTGATGCATAAGGCATAAGATTTTAGTCCATACCCTGATGCTTAAAGAGAGGGCTGAACATCAGCCTTACAAATAGCAAGCAACAGTCTGAGTGTTCACAACAGCTAAACTTAGTCTCTGCAGCTTGTATTCACATATACACAGCTGCATACAAAAACCCACACAGAGAAGCCTTCAAACTCGCCTTGAGGAAAATAAGGTTGTTGAAGTTCTTCTCTGCATGAAAAATGAAAGTTTTCTCCCTGTGTGTATCTTTTGTACAGTTCTACATAGAACACAATTAAAGATGTAACAGTAAACCCTGGATAAACACAAGTCCATTTCCCAGGTTCAAGTCAAGTCTCAAGTCTTTTAACCCCAAGGCAGAGAAAATTCTAGTATCGAACAGCTGAAATAACAACAGTCTTATTTAAGCTACAACATATAGCTTTTAATAATTAATGATAAATTATGCTGGATTTCAGTCATTTGTTTTCAGAATTCAATGCAGTGCCTTTCTTAAGCTCAAACTTACTGTTGCAGGTTACCAGATGTAGTGAAAACACTTTTGGAATGAAACACAGCATTTGTTATTAGTGGTCTGTAAGCAAAGAATTTATTCTGAGCCAATACTTTCTTTTTTTCTGGATTGGATATTGGCATCAAACCTATAGCTAGAGCACCTATGAGTCATAGCTAATTTGCACTCAGACAGAACCCCCCTACTTTATACATAGCATGTAGTTCAAAAAGCTCTCCTGGGCCCTTTGAATGATTACATATAGCAGGCGTCTGATCTGTTTGCCCTAAGACTGGCAAGTAAACTGACCTTTCTCCTGGATATGCATCACAGCAAGATATGTAAAAAATATAGCAGAGACAGGAATTGAAACACATTTCACATTTCTACAAATTCAGAGCTTTGTTGTAGGATATTATTTAATATGTTTTAACTGTTCTCTGTTTAATCGGAAACAGAAACAGTTTGCGGGCAAAAAAGTCCACAGTGGATTATATGTGCTTAAGGCTACATAATAATAAAACTCAGAGAATCGGCAGTAAATGAAGCTGCAGAGCAAAGATTAACCCATATCTTACATATCTTATATTTGAATGATAAGCATTTATTTGCTCTCTGATTAACACTTTTATGAAACACAGCCCAAATGATTCTAACTTAGAAAAACAAAAAACAAATATTGTGTTAATATAAAAATATTTTATCATTTTTAATAAAAATTCAACATAGAATTTTGGTACTCGCAAAATGATTTTCAATCCAGAAATGAAACAAGGACACCTGCCTCTACAGACCCAGTGCTTTTTGGGCTTGTTAAAGGGATGGGTTGTGTATAGCTGCAGTGCTTTGTTTCCCCAGCAGTGGTGGTAACTTTTGAAGGTGAGTGTACAAATATATTCTTTTATAACTGGGGCATGTCACAAAATATATTTTTTTGTATGTTTTTAAGCAAGTCAGTACACATCAAAACTTCATCCATGTGTTTAGTTTGTCAGGAAAACTGTTTTGTGAGTTAATTAGGATTTTGATAGTACTTTTAAATATGTTTTTATAGTGCCAGTCCCGATTACGGGGCTAGTTAAGTCTACCGTGTGGCAGTAGCAGTGGGAAAGAGCCATCAAGCCCTGTCAAGCACTCAGGAATTACTACCACTAATAATAATATTGATAGATTGACTTTATTGATCTCACGGTGGAGAAATTTACTATAGTCAATAAAAGAAGAAGAAGAAGGTGCCAAAGGAAGAAAAAGGTATATAGGATTTATACAGAATATACCGTGTGTTTTCATATGACAGCTGCTTTTTTTTCTTTTAATAAATTTTTTGATTTATATTGATAAATGCAAATAGCATGCTGGCACTCAAATCACATGAGAATATTCTTAATCATGACATACACCAACTGCAACATATCATGCTTGTATGGTTTACTTATACTAGTCAAACGTGAACAGAATTGTCCTAAATATTACCTCAACATACCTATTATGGTAGCAACAAAACATTGCTGCGTTGATATTTGAAAGAATGACTTATGATATAAAAAATATGGTCATTATGAACATATTAAGGTATTATTTTTATCCATTTTCCTTTATAATCCAATTATAGTCCAATTTTCGGATTTCAAGGGGAGTCTGAAAATAGTCAATATTGGATACAAGCTTGTTAGTGACAGGACTTTATTGTTGAAAATCTGACCAAAGCGATAATATGTGCTCTTCACATTTCATCGGTGGTAAGGAGCCAACAATGGCATTTCTGGTGACAGTGGCCTCTGTGTAGGTATGTTTATTTGGCTTTTTCACAACTAAATGGAAATGCCAACATACAATCCATTACATTCTTCATGATCGTAATTGTAAACATACCACACACTCCACTTTTGCTAAAATGGTCTTTGGAATGTGCTAGTGGTCTATTAGATTGTGAGCAGGGATGTATGTGTGTTAGTTTCGCTGCTATAAATTCGGTTGCACATTTGATTAGTTCGCAATTTTTTTTCTGGCTTGTTTTTTTTATGCAAAATCTGTTGTTTAAAATTGGTATTTTTTACAGAAGAACTCCTTTGACTGGTCTATGTGCCGCACAACAGCAGCTATTTGCTGCTAAAATATCAGTGAGTAGAATATGTTTTGATGTGTATACTGTACATACAAAATACATGCATGGTCAGAAGTGGCCGAAGTAACGCAGGGCGGCTATGCCCTGGTTAGGCTTCTTTTAGGCATATTTAACTAGATGAATTAACTTTGTTCTGGCCTAAGATCTGACAGCTCTGGGAATTTTGATTGTTTGTGGAACTGATTGCTGTACCTACAGTATTGGGCAGTTTTTCGTAAAATATCTTACATTGTCGGGATTTCCAGGTACGTATGGGGACAAAGGTGTTAATTTCCTTTTGGCAAGGGTTAGGTATATATTTGTACTGATTAGGGTATATAGAATAAATGTAAGTAGATAAAATGTTCCAATAAAGCATGAACACACGGCTGTGTTTGTATGTGGGGAAGAGGGGAGTGAATGTGAGTAAATACAGTGTAATAATTGACTTTAAAGTTTTGGAAGACAAACTGTTCTTAAGGTAAATTTTTATGATAAGCCCTGTTAAAAACATAGGCCTATAATATGTTATATTTTCTTTCAATTAGCTGATGTTGGTTTCTTATCCCCTTTATCCATGGAGATAGCTTGAGTTGTTGAACTCTTCCAGTTTTATATTCAGGTCTGAACATTAAAGGTTAAATATCAGTTAGACATTTTTTACCTTTTGTACAAATAATTCACTGACATTGTTAAATTAATGTTTGTAAAAGGGAAGAGTGACACATCTTTGGTGTGATGGGAGGGTATGCTTACTGTATGCTCTTCTCGCTGCTGTTTGTACACCCCTTCCAGGCTTCTGCTTCAGGTTATAAAGCCTGTGTTGGTGATTTCTTTATAGTCAAATGTTTGGGGGCGTCAAGAGGTCATTGTATAGAATTTGCTAATTACTGTACCAATGCCTTATACTGAGATAAGGCATGTTTGACATGAAAATGGTTTTGTTTTTTTGTTTGACTTAAAATATTCACATATCCAAATCCTGCCCATGAACACCAAACAAAGATTGCTGAAAAGGAGGAGCCCTGGCTGAGTCCAAAATACAATGAAAGCAAGCTTAACTTTGTACACTGAATGACTCAAACTGAAACTTTGAATCAGTTTGACTGTGTGATCTGGTGAACTGTAAAGTGCCTTGACATTACATGTGCTGTGATTTGGCGCTATAGAAATTAACTAAATTAAATTGAATGCAAACAGCTCTTATTTTGGGCACAAACTGGATGGCTTTTAAGGGACAGCATAGGCCTAAAAAGAGACCCACATAACTCATACTCCTGTGCACCTTCCTATAAAACAACTCAAAATAACCTAGGGAGATAAAGCCCTTTTTAGAAATAAAAAAATAAAAAAGAAATACCAGAAAATAATGCTTGCTTGTTCCCCTCAATTTTGTGAGCATTTTTCCTTCTAGACCTGTAGTTCAGCATTCATTTGAAGTCTTCTTTCCAAAATCCCTGAATTAGCTTTAGGAGGGAGAATGATAAGTGTGATTTCTTGATAATAGGAACACATTCTTTGGTCCATTTTTCCTGAAAAAAATGGGACTACCAACCCAATAGTGTTGGGCTGGTCCTCCTTGCAACACTTAAAAGACACTTCAACTATGGTAGCTCTAAAATGATAATGATAAAATTATTCATTGCATTCAGAAACTCAAGATGAAACTCGTCCAGATGTTGCTCAGTGCTTTCTGAGAGTTTTTTGACAACCTTTAACTTCTTCATCATTAACTGGATTGCATCTCTTTAGGCTCTTTAACCTCCTCCGAAGACTTAAGAAAAGGATTGAGAGATCCTCAGAGTGCTCCTCCAATTTCACACAATGTTCTCTGTTGGGGTCCACATTTCTCCTTTTAAAATATACGGAAATTAGATGGTACATGTTTTCACTTCTGAATCACCAAACAGATTTCGAGACCTTTGGGCCCCACCTAAAGCTTTTCTCTGTACTATCTACTTTTCTCCCCTGACCAATTCTCTGTGTCTGTAACCCCAGAAGCTGACGCTCTTTTTCTTAGTCCTGGTAGGTTAATTAATTAATCTAGCATTAATTAATAACTAAGTAACTGATTAGATTAATTACTAATCCACTTAGCAATATTCATAATTAGAACAAATAAAATGTTGTCCATAGATATGCTAACATGGTTATAGATAAATAAACACAAGCACATTCCCTATTTGGTTTCACCATCTCTTTTCACATTGCAAAGAGAGATTTAGATCATATTCAAATTATACTCAGAGTTTATGTATAGACATCATAAATAATATAATTTTATTATTCAGTGTAAAGCTTCATATACCAAAGCCATGCCATTATAAGCACTGTTTTACATTTCTTGTTCACTTGATGGCATGGTAGAGCAAATAATGCCTATGAGGTTCCAGCTCATGAGTGAACCCATTTGATATGGAGCTTGAGTGCTTCACAAAGCTCCATCTAGATAAAACTAAATCAAATCATAGAATTACTCTCTGACACTCAATACACAGGATTAAGTTTCGCACTCAACCAGACTGCAGATGGCCAAGAGCAAGGTGCATGGCACTGGATGACTGAAGCTTTTTACAGTCTACTGTAACTGAGGAGGAAGTAACTTCAGCTGAGCATTAAGGTGTGACAGCAGACCTGCAAACAAACAGTAGAGGGAAATAAAAAATCTTTTAGTATGAAACCTGTAGAGGTCAGTGGATGTTATGTTATTTAAAACAAAGAGCTACATTTATCAAACAGAACAAAAAGCCTCCTTCTATATGTTAAGTACAGCATATACAGTTACGCATAACCGCATTGAAAAATGCTCAATGCACGATTATCAGCACTTAGATAAACTGCCTTGCTAAGGACCATATTGAGCAGAATATAGACAGGGGTTTCATGAAAACTATGGCATTCGGGTTAACTGATTTTAAAAAGTATTTAAGCTTTTTGGCTTATGATATATGGTTTTAACATTGTGTCACCTTTATAAACTTTTTTATAAAGTAGAATTTTGCGGCTGCCTGGTAAAAACTCATAATGAGACAAAATGTAACTGTTAAGGAAAATGGAAAGTTCTGTGACATAGATATAAGTTAGGCATTGAAAAAAACATTTACAGAAAGGATATAGAGTGCGAGCTGCAGCGGAACAGTTAGGTTTACAAGAACCCAATTAACAATTTGTGCAAAAAAACAAACTCTTTTCTGTAAGAACTTTAAGGACCACATCTGTCAGTACAAAATAACTTATTATTCTCATAGCCCTGTCTTGGAAGTTCCTGACACATCATTTAGACAGAACTTTGGATGTCTAATAAGTAATGTGTGATATTACCATTTAGTTAGCAGTTTTGGCACTTTGCATACTTTAAGAGAACATATGCCTTTGTTATATGACATGTATCTTTAGAGCCAGATAAATTGTTTGGCAGGCTGAATCAGGCCTGTGGGTCTTGAGTTTGACACATTTACTATCGAGTGAAATGGTAAATGTAACATAATTGATAGTTTTTGTGAATTGCCTCTGTCTAACACTTCTAAGTAATATGAAGTTCTTTCTCTTCTATTCTCCGCCACCATCAACCAAAAATGCCCACTCTGGCTTTGTGTTGTTGTGTTGTCTTTCATGGGCTTGACTTAAAGGTAATAGTCTTTTTTTCATTCCAACAGCTAATAAACAAAAAAAAAAATCCATAGATCTTCTAGAGATTTGCATACTAAAATCTTAATTTTACTTAAAAAAAAAACATAGTACAGAAATAATTATTTTATAGATTTTGAAAGGGTCAAAATGTATAAATATTTACTTCTGGTAACAACATCGATATGAAAGGATTCTGCACCAGTAAGTAACTTGGGGTCACATTACACGCAGCTAATGCATCGACAGATCCAAGAATAAGCAAAATGAGGAAGAGCATTGTTCAAGCTTTTGAGTGTTAGTGCTGACTTAAAACTGTACAACATTTTCTAATTATACTGCCACCTGTGGCCAAAACACAGAACCGGAGCGTTCTTCTGCTCTTTCTCATTGCTATTTGTGTCTGAGTTGAACTGAATGCCAGCTGCTTCAGAGTAGCTGGCATTTAGTTTGTGGGATATAAAACTTAACACACAAAATCTATCTCAAATATAACGCACTGATTGTTTGCTAGGTCGGACCCCTTTAACAAAGATGCGCTTAATGTCACATCAGCCGAACAGGAAAAATTGAGGAGAGTAGGCTACAGAATTATAGGTGCATCGGCACTGAACTACTGAGGTCTCATTCTGCTTATCATACGATCTTTTGTACATAATGTCTCTTTAAGGAAGCAAAGGGTTTAACAGGGCATGGGAGGCTGCAGCCTTTCCTCTGAACTGGTAAATTGATTTTTTGGTTTGGATAAAATAAGGATTAGAGGACCAGGTAACAGGCCATCAACACTACATAACGAGAGTGGGTGAGTGTGTCACTTACCACTTTCTTCCGGGAGGCAAGACACTTCACCTATATTGTCTACTCATGGTGGTCAGAGGGCCTGGTGGCGCCAGTGTACGGCAGCCCCGCTTCTGTTAGTGAGCCCTTAGGGCAGCTGTGGCTACAAGGTAGCTTGCCACCATGGGTGAATGAATGTAGTGTAAAGCGCTTTGGTCAAGTCTCCTGACTTGAATAAAGGCGCTATATACCATTTACCAAACGTGTTGCTACTACCTTTAAGCTTCAGTGGACAGAACTTTCTTGAAGTTTGACCGCTTAGTTTCTCTTGTAACAGTGGTCAGAGGCAAACTGGAGGCAAGGGACATTCTTTTGCTTCTTGTGGAGAATATGGTAACCTCTGGTTGCATATGAATAACCCAAAACAAATCTTAACACAGATTTGATCAGACACTCACCTGTTCCCTCTGCCCAGACATCTCTCCTACAGGACTGCACTTCCCCTCCACCCATCAATCTGTCACATCTCCGGTGAGGAATGAGCTGGGAAGATGCAAAACGCTGCACAGACGGTCTCAGCTCTTGGACCCTGAGGTGTTGGACTTGATATGATATGTAGCTGTGTTTGCATCCAACTAAGATTAACATTTTCAGGAACTTTTAAAACTTCAAATAAAAGGAATTTCAGAATTTGCAGGGTTTGAATTTGGTTTAAAGTAAATTAAGGAAGCTAGCAAAGCGTAATGTCACCATACAGTACATCCTCATGCATGGCTGTAATAAACAGGAAGTAGCGGCTGTATTCAAGCCTGGTCAGACCAAAAATATGTAATGGAGGAAAGTTTTAATAAATGTGTTGCTATTGGGCAAGTTCTTCTTACAGTACATTAACATGTCATCTAGTAATGGTGATGTTGCAGTTCTTCCTGTGACATCACCTCCTGCACTCTTCTACCTTCTCTACACTGCTAATCTCTCCATCAGCACACAGATTGCAATCTACAAAGGTTTAATGATTACTCTGCCACAGTTGAGATGGGAGAACAAAGCAGAATCCAGAAACTGACTTTGTGGACTGGTGCTAGCATAACTTTTTCATGATCAGCACTGGGGAAACCAAGAAGCGAGTGGTTGATTTCAATCCATGGAAATTACATGGCGTATCATAATTACCACTGTGTTCAGGTGATCAAAGTAAATGGTACTGAAGTCAAACCACTGATATTCTGTAGCGGAAGGGTCACAACAGCAAGCTAATCATAAAGGTCAGCCTTGTTCTAGGATGCCCCCTTGAATCAGTTTAGGTGGTGGGAGACAGAGCTCAGACACACTACATTTTTTAAATGATGACAAAATTAACAGCACTTTTTGACTCAGAAAAAGAAGCTGTTGCAGAACATGAGAGCAGCTTTTGCTGCATCCTAGGTGAGCAAAAAAACATTATTGCAGATCCTTCCTCCCAGCAGTTAGACATTGAAGTCATCAGTGCTTCCAACAAACTGCAGTGTTTACATACTGGTTGTTATGTGCAGTTTTCAATTACTTTTAAATAGCCTGAACATATATAAATTCAACTTTGTACTTTTTTAGATTATACGACAAATTTGCTCATACATTATCTCTGAATGTCTGTACCCTATTCTTTTAATGTATATATTTTTTCTCATAATGTTAATTTGTTGCTACTGTAAAGTATTTTAATCTTATTTTGATTTCAAGAAACTGAACATTTTATGGGTATGCATTCTTTTTATCTGCCACTTTGCTGCTTGTACACTGTGATATTCCCCACTAATGCACAATAAAGCATATTTCCATTCTATTTTAGTCTGTTTCATTTTTATCATATTCTAGATTTTTTATTTTATTCATTCCTACTTTAAATCAACACCTGCAGTAGGCCTTAATAGTTTTGTGTAGCATTTCCTTTAAGCAGGGACAAAATATGTCTCTATGATGCAGAGAAGGGGAAATTGTTTGTTTTCTCCCTCCTAGTTTACAGTAAATTTCACCTATTCTTTATAAATTATTTCTATGTACAATCTCATGAGGGCAAAAAAAGAGTAAAACATTTTACTCAATTTCATTGATGCTGTCAGCACCAGTATAGGTTTTTTGACTAGAGTATGTTGAGCCTCAAGGCAGTGTTAATATTGCATGAAGCAACCCTTGAAGAAGTTGATTCCTTCACAAAGAAGATTTTTTTTTTCTTCGTGAACAGCTTTATTCCCTTCATTTCTACCTTGATAGTTCTGCATACATTTTTAAAACTTTTCTTAACCCCAGGGTGCATTGGTAGAGGGAGGGGTTGATATCAAATGATAAATAAAAAAAGTCACGACTTAAAAAGGACTATGGTATTTTCAAAAACGAAGGAAAGAAAGTGTAGCACCTTCCAATTAAATAGTGTATCAAAATGCCCTTTCAAGAATCTTTTGAATGTTAAATTTGCATCAAATTGAAATCACCAGAAATCAAAATGAGGGACTGGTGTACAAATCAAAGACAGTTTAAAAATTCATTTAGCTGAACAAAACAGCATAAGGTTTACCATCAAATTTAGTTTGTGGAATATAAAACTTAACACACAAATATATGTGACCTTTTAGAGCATTCAGAGCAACACCTCACATCATTTATGGAAATAAAGATCACAGATAATCTTTGCTTGAAGTTACTTTGAAGCGTCTTACACAACTCTACATTTGGAAGCAGATTTCGCTTTTGGTCATTTTGAGATGTGCTTTTTATTTCAAAGAGAAATGTGATCACTGTATTTTTTTTTGTGATCATACGTTAGAGCTTTGCTGAAATAAGAATGTCTTTTATTTAATGGTCATTTAAATCAGAGCGGGCATATAAAGAATAAAGCTTTATCTTAAAAAAAAATTGTGGTTATTTTAGCCAGCCATTAAAGATTTTGGGTGTGCAATTTTCCCTCAGAGAGGCGTTGTGGGAATCAGGTGTCCTAAAGTTTCTTCATAGGACTATTGAAACAAAGAAATAGAACCCATATCAGCTTTACAAACCTAACTCCTTGCAGTGCCACATAGATATTTTAAAATACAAATTAATGTACATTGCCAAAGAGTGTTACAAAATATAAACTGATCTTTAAAATCTTTTATTGTATGGTAATCATTTGAAAATGTTTTTATAGTAATTACTTATTTCATTAAGACCTTGTGTCATTTTTCACATTACATTCAAACTGTCTCTAATAGGTTTCATATGATTAGGGCAGTGGGAGCAAAGGTACTACAGTACAGTAGGTGCCTTTGTAAGTTTTACAATGCAATTCCAAATTTCAAAACAGCTCCACTAATAATTAAGAATGCCAAGTCTTTTATTTATTTTTTGACTGACCTGGAAAGGCCCATTCAGACCCATTAAAACCTCTTTTTCAAGTGAGTCCTGGCCAAGCGGCAGCATGAAGCAGCATGCAACCATTCATTGCAATGCATTATATTTGGGTTAATCTGTATAACTGTATTGAAGGACTTAATATGGTAAGCAGAAATCAGGAGTCGTATTCATTTGGATCAGTTATTTAAACGATATATTATTGTTATAGGGAAATGAAATGTCTTGTTGGTTTCCAGTTTCTTAACCCAGAACACAGGACAACAGGTAATTGGATAAATTAAGTTTATTTAAACAGTTGAAATAGTTCAGTAAATGGTACGGTTCTTGGAGGGAGGGCTCACGAAATTGTCTTCACAATGCTGAGCAGAAAAAGGGAGAGGATGAGTTTGAGGTTGTCGGCAGTTGAACCTTTGAGAGACATTTAACAAACTGATCTTACTTGGTCTGAAGTCTTCCTGAAGTCTTCCTTCACCCAGAAGGATGTGGATTGTGGTCTTGGTTCCTTTGTGGGCGTCCAGGTTCCAGAGAGGTTTCGACTGAATGATTTCAGATTGATAATGTGGAGACTGCGATGGAGGGCGGACAGTTTTATTTAGGCTTGGAGGAGGAAAGAGGAGCGATCCAACTCCCAGCTGGAGAATCCAGTTGTAGTGACTCAGGATTGTTTAATGTTTTTATGTGTTGATAGCTGTAGTCAGATAGGATGCCTTCTGTATCACTTTGTGAGCTTCTTTTAGTCCTTTGCTCTGATCCTGTTACTCCAACTCATGATGGTAGAGGAGATACTACTCTAGATCATACTCTTCACAACCGACTTATAGAAGATATGTATCATCTGAAGAAACCACAACACATTATCCGGGCATTGCTGTCTGCCATGTTTAAATGACATTGGGTTTGTTGAAACAGGTAGGTTTGTTTCAACAAACCCAATTACATCACACACAGTGTCGGCAAAACAGAGAAGATGACATGTAATCAGTTACCAAAACAACACCGGTAAAATCTATGGGTAATTAATATGGAAGAAAACTGACAGCCAACAGTTTAATAACTGGGGTACAGTGATGCAATCTCACAGTAGTATTTCCTGAATGACATAATCTGTTTTTCACAAGCAATGCCAACTCCTCTTCCTTGAGTTTTTCAGGGTTTTTTAATTCCCTGTTAGCTCGTTTAATCATAAAGCCTTGCAGAGAGTCACTGAAGTCAGAAACATGGTCCTGCGATAATACAACAAGCCTTATATTTTTGCTGTGATCTTGGAAGAGTTTTTCTAACTTGTTTGCTAAATATGTTCCCTTTTCCATGATGAATGATGGAAGAGATGGCTTAAATTTCCTCCTTTCCCTTCTCCTTCCCTCCTTCCCCAAGCACCTCCTTTTTAACTATCTAAGACTTGCAGAAAATGATGCCATTATACAACAATGAGGAACCAGTACAAGTGGAGCAGGCTGAGTCATTATCAGGAGGGACAACATACTAGGACCTTAAGGCAATGAGAAGCAGGCTGTGGATGTGTTGGCCCTTGGCTGGGCCCAGGGGTGGATCTAGAAAAATATTTATGGGGTGGCGAGAGGGGGGCAGACATTTTTGAGGGGTGGCAACATGTGGCATTTGTTTACACTGAATTTAATCACAGTTATCACAGTTGGGTGAGAATAGTATATACAGTAAGTGTTTCATGTGAAACAGTTCTTATTAGAAATACATCGTACAATGTGATCTCACTTAATAGGAGATAGAAGAATGATAACACTACTTCTAGTGGGGCTTTATCACAGGAAAGGTACTAAGGTAAGACACAGGTGCTGGGTCGCAGATGTGTGAGACTGACTGTCAGAGAGGCAGCTTTGCAGCATATGCACAAGAAACTATAGAAAAAATTATAAGAAACTATAGAAAGAAAAACGTACCCATCAGAGATCTATGGACTGAGCTGTACTAAAGTGGGCATTACTACACAGTAGAAATAAATGGGTCAAGCCACCCAAACAAGGTACTGGACATCCATGTATTGTTTACTCTGAAAACACATTTACCCCATTTTTTCCTCAATAACTTGACATACAGCAGTTAAGGCAACATGAAAGGGACATTTCATGCATGTAAATATGCTGTAGATAGAGCTGCTGTATCAACAAATACAATAATTCAACAAACAGGCAGGTACTGTATGTTACATCAAAATCTCCACAAATCTGAAAAGAAGCAACATAAAATACATTTTGCTTCTAGTCTGAAAAAGTACAAAACATTTTGTGAGTAGGTTAATACAGGTAATTTCTGGATAGTTTCATACTATATATGCAAAAAAAAAGAAAAAAAAGAAAGAAACAACAACACTGCTTCATATTAAGCAGGATTTACTCCAGTATCACATTTTTGACTTTACTTTTAACACTTTTGGTTTTATTAAAGGAAATATCAGAGAACATAACATAAAGTTGACATGACCATAACAGCTGAATGTGGTGATTTCCATGTTGCTCAGCAAAACACTTCACAAATTTATTTAGATCCAATGCCTTTGTGCCTTTTGATTTGATAGTCAAACTTGATAGTCTCTTTTCTGTCATAGTTGACC
>NW_015150927.1:675145-678084 GCF_000732505.1 Cyprinodon variegatus | reverse complement strand
ATCCATCCATCCAACATGTAATCATCATCAATCCATCATCCATCCATCATTCATCCATCCATCCGTCCATCCAACATGTAATCTCTCATCCATCCGTCCATCATCCATCCATCCATCCATCCATCCTCCAACCATCATCAAACATTTGTCATCCATCATCCATCCATCCGTCCGTCCATCCAGTGAGGAACTCTTTCCCGTGGGTCATAAAGGCAGTGATAACCTGTAGTACTTCTATAATCACTGTGATCCAATGGAACAGTTTTGGCTCTGCTGTATTTTAGATTTTTATTTAGCTTCATATATCAATCATAGAATAAACCAGAGATGTAAGTGATGAATGAGGACATTATACTGGAGGAAACACATGCAGAAAAGGAAAAAGGTTGGTTTGTCAGAGAGGAGGAAAAATTGAAGAAATTACTTGTCAATAACATATTTTGGTTTTAAGTTCTTTTATTGAGACGTTTAAGTTCCATTTCCCATTTATTCTAAACCAATGAAAGGATACATCAGCATTTCCTAACAGCTGATTGGTTGCTGGGAAAGCCAGTCGGTTACCATGGTGACCAGCCAGGCTAAGAATGCACTCAGCTTTGTGGTACTGACTTTACCTAATTGGACCCACCATGGCCCCAAATAAACATTAAAGAAATCTGATCAATAAGAAGCATTTTTATAACATTTCAAATCAATCTGACTGAAAGCTCTTCGCTTTGAAACATTTCCTGCTCAGGAATCATTTAGGCTTTAATCAAAGAATCTATTTAGAAAAAAAAAACATTTGGTTTATGATCATTAGAGTTTACTGGGTTAATAAAGGGAGACATAACTAATGAAAAGATTAAGATAAACAATATATTTACTAATGTCCTTTCACCGAATGTTCACTAATTTAAAAGGTATTTAAAATATTTTCATAGCAACTCGAACTGCAGTTAAACTTGTTTTTATTTCATTATAATCACTGCTTTAGTTTTTATTTTCTTCATCACTTCTTTCTTTTCAAACTTCAGATTTTTTGTGACATTAACACGTTTTTAGGTTTTGGAAACAAAGGTTCTCATTTTATTAAGGGGTTTTTAAAAGTGAAATATTTTGTTTTTCTTTAATCCTGTGTTTTGCTGAGGGACGCCTCTTTTTTTATCCCATGGGTCCATAAGTCTCCTCCTAAAGCATCTTTTCTCCTCCATTTTAAAGGATGGGTCAGTTTTATCCTTTAAATCTAACATTTTGTTGTTACGTGGAAAGTATTTTTAATCAGGCATCAAGGCGGACACCTGTCCCGCCATGACGCATTTCTTTCACGCAGCTGATTTTCCCGACATCACATTAATCTGTCACAACTATGTTATATTTATCTACAGTTTATCTAGACTGTTACTCTTCCTTTTTTATTTTATTTATTTCCTGCCAAATAAAACTGATCCTAAAAGTGAAGCTGACGTCACCAAACATGATCCCGTCTCAGATTAAGTGGAAAACCAACTAGTCCAGAACACCTTAAAAATAAAACCTAACTTATTAAAAGTTTATAAGTTTAAATTAACTGTATGTCAACAGAAACAACAGTCGGTAACTAGAGACTGTTTATCGTTTCGGGGCCTGAAATGAGCTACGCTACAGAGTTAGCTTTTAGCTAAAAACAGTTCCTACCGGAGAGGAGCAGCAGGAGCAGCGGGACGGTGTGCGCTGGTAGGCGGCCTGTTCCTGCGGCGAAGGAGCCCTTCCTGCGGAGCAACATCAGAGGAGGTCTGGATGAACAGAACCACTGCGATGTTACCTTATATGGGCAAAAACCTACTCTGCTTCCGCTTTGGTAGAGCAGGAGAGACCGGCCTTTAAGCTGATTGGTATAAAATATACATTAGTTTTTATTCAGGAACAATAAATAAAACCATTAATATTAACTGAACACTGAGTTTTTAACAGAGTCCACCGTGAACAACGCCCCCTACCGTCCAAGAGCGGAAACTACGCATGTTAAATAACTGCTGGCTGCATCACGGTCACGTGGACAACGACTATTAGAGCCGAAAAAAGGAATTTAAACATGTTTAATGATTAATTTTGGGCATATTTACGAGGTTATAAAGATGCAAATATAGAAGGAAACCAGTAGAAAATGTAGGAGAATAAATAGGCAAACAACATGTAAATTCAGGGGATTATAAACATGCAAATCTATCATTTGTTTTTACTTTGAAAACCTCCATGAGGAGGCCATTGTTCGCAGGGGCGCTGCCAGGAATATGGGGCCCCATGAAAGACATTGATATAGGGCCCCACCTTGAAAAAAAATGTATGCAAGCTTTAAAACTGCACTGAAGAGTATCATTTACATTTAAATGTCATTTTTATTGTACAATTTCTACAAAGGAAAATTATCAGAACATAAAAAAGTTAAATATACACAAACTTTAAACTTCCTATACTGCTGGATAAAAACCTGGTCAATGCTTTGCTTCACTGTTTACTGCTGATAAATGAGGGAGGAAACAAAAAGGATTTATTTTACTGCTGGATTTTCTTTTTATATTTGAAATATCTATTGAAACACATCTTTCCTTCTTTTAGTTGGTAATGCCTCCAATTAATGATGCATTCAGGGAGCTGAGATTGAGATAGTGGACTCTCTAAGTACCTAGGTGTTCATCTGAATAACAAACTGGACTGGACTCCCAACACTGAGGCTCTGGATCAGAAAGGTCAGAGCAGAGTCTTCCTGCTGAGGAGACTGAGGGGGGGCTCCTAAAGACCTTCTCTGACTCTGCTGTGGCATCAGCCATCTTCTATGGAGCTGTCTGTTGGAGCAGTGCTGATCTGTAGCTGAGGAAGCGGCTGGATCAGCTGATCAGGAAGATCAGCTCTGATTGGATGCCCTCTAGACTCAGTGCAGGAGGTGGGAAGAGACGGATCCTAACTAAATGAACATCTCT
>NW_015150927.1:671628-674985 GCF_000732505.1 Cyprinodon variegatus | reverse complement strand
TTTCTACCTTAGTCAGTTAAATAACCTGCTGCTGTCATTCTGCACATCTCTGATGTTGCTGCTATTTTCAAATATCCATTACTGGAAAAATGTCCATAGCTGGATATTGGTTATTTATTTTCCAGTTTTATATTATTAAAACACGCTACAGTACTTTATTGCTCACCTTTTAACTCTTAACTGTTATATTATCCTTATACATTTTTCTAGGGTCCATATTTGAGTGACCATTTTTTCTAATTTTTTTGCTGCTATAAACAGCAAAATCTCCCCATCGTGGGACAATAATAAGATTTTCTATTCTATTCTGCGCTTTATGCAGCATACTCTAACATATATTATATAATCTTGTTTTGTTCCACTAATCTACATTTAAATATTGCTATTTGCTACTTTGAAAGAATAATTTGCGTGCTTATTCTCTTACAAATGGCACTTTGAAGTCAAACCTGTAAATTCAGTGTTTGTTACGTCTTTAATGGCCCCAATATGCAGACGGCTTTATAACATTTATATGCCTGAATAAAAAGGAGGATAATAAGCTGCAGACCTTCCAGTCGATGGGAAGTTTTAAACAAAGCGCTGGCTTATTTCTCAAAGTGTTCACTTTATTTTATCATAAACATCCCGACAGTTCTTACAAAGCAAGTGTCAATCATTAATGAAAAACATACAACAGGTCTAGTGACATTAAAATAGTACATACCCCTCATTAAAAATGAAAATAAATAGAACCTTTTGGTTTAATATCAAAGGAAACTTCTACAAAATGCCAACTTTCCAAGATTCCAAACTATAACTATGCGTCTGCCTGGTTTATCCTCTAAAAAATCTCATGGTGTTCTAGTTCCGGTACATTCTCTGGTGCCACTTCAGAAAAGCACGTTTTAAGGCACAGTTGGATGATCTGCAGCAGACGGTCGCTGCTGCCAGCAAAGGAAAACAAACTATATGAACAAATCTACATAGAAAGAACTGAATCCATATTCATTAGCAGTAAAATAATCAGCTCCTGTCGTTATGTTGCAGTAATATAAAGGTGCAGCAGGCAGAGATGGTTGCAGTGTTTAATCCTGCCTGATGGAACCGGAGCGAACCGGTCTGAGGTGGACACTCTGACCACGGCGCTCATTTAGTCCGCTATGAAAGAACTATAATAAATCCAGTAGAAATAATAGTGAAGGAGGTGGAGTGGGACCTGCAGGAGACAGTGAACAGGTCTCACACACGCGAACCAACTGAGTGGCTTCATTTCATCTGTTGCCACGGCGATGGACCTCTACTGATGCATAATCTCTGGGTTGAGCCGCAGACGTCCGGATTATCTGCTGCGTTTGTAGAGAAGCGATCCCAGCAGAGATTTCCCCGAATGAAGCCAGAGGCGGAGTGAGCGCCGGGCCCCGCCCCCCACGCCGCCCCGGCAGGGAGCCGTGGAACAGAACCAAAGTAATAAATACTCCATATACTTTGTTTTAAACTCTATGACACTTGAAGTATAAAAAGAAGCTCTGCACCGCTGTCAGTTCTATGATACAGGAGGGGCCACCCACAGCGCGGCCCCTCATGAGAAGCCTGAGGAGTTCGGGGGCCCGTGTTGCGACTGGTGGGACACGGCGTTGGTGGCGTTCTGGTGCGAGCTAGAAGCCCTCAGGGGGGTGCTGCAGCCCTGGGCCTGCGGGAAGCGCTGGTGGTACCGGTCCAGACGCAGATACTTGACCGTCACCAGCTTACCTGCAGGGGGGAGGAACGGCGGTTAATCCGGAAGCACCGCCCACAAGGAGCCAGTGACCTCGGCGTGGAGCTTACCGTCGAACCAGGAGCCGTGCAGCGCTTTGAAGGCCTTCCCAGAGTGCTCTGCAGACAGACACTTCACGTAGACGCAGCCCTGCGGACACAGCGGAGAACATGGAGCCCAGCCGTCATTAACACCCCCTCCCGCTCAGCGGCGCACGGCTTACCTCCTTAGAGTTCTTGTCTACAGAAATGTGGACGATGCCGTCGTTGTCGCTGCATTTCTCCAGGATGGCTTCCTGGATGGCCACGTCCCAGCTGTCCCCGACCTCCCTGCAGACAGGAGGAAACGGTCAGACCTACGAGCAGCGGCGCTCTACAAGGCGCTGCAGGCGGGCTTACATGTCCGGGTCAAACATGTTCCTGATCTTCAGACATGGCGTCAGGCTGTTGGGCGGAGAATTCCTGCGGTCCAGAGGGAAAGCTGGAAAAATAAATGGAAACATGTCAGCGCTTCGACCATCATCGGAGAGATGTTAGAAAGATGGCCGACGGAGGAAGCGCCACGGTGCCAGGTGGCGGACGCTTCCACTGCGACCAGGAGGCCGATCTGCTGGCCCATCTTCCTCCAGTGACGCTTCCTCCCTCGGCGGCAGACACAAACCTTTTCCCTGCCACACTTTGGATTTGTCGCAGCTGAGGGACGGCTGGATCCACCGCCACACCAGGAAGTCTGCTCCCTTGATGGTCTGGGTCTCCGTTCGGATCCTGGACTCGTTGGCAGAGAGGAACTTCACGGCTCGATTCCAGACCGTATTCATCTTCCTCCTGGGAAAGCGTCCAGATGTCAGCTTATCCACCGCATCAACGAGCCGCCGCAGTCTGAACGACCAACTCACCGATCCTGAGGCTGGAGCAGCGAGTCTCTGACGTGAGGGATGGGCAGATACGGCTCCAGGTCCCGGTTCTCCTGGCAGGCCTCGCCGTGGGTCCTGAGCACATCTGGACCAGAACAAGCCAGTCAGTCAGTGAGAACAGGATGAGAGCAGACGTTCAGAGCGGCCGTCCTCACCGATGATCCTCTCCACCATGTCGTACATTTGCCTGGTCTCCTCCTCCTCCCTCCTCCAGCGGTGCTTCACGTAGCACACGGCGCTCCACGCCAAGCCTACGACTACACGCATCATCCAAACAGAGCGTCAGGCTGAGCTTTAACTCATCATGAAGGATCAACCAGAACCACTGTGGTCCACTCACCAACGACCACCAGGACCACTTTGCTCACGACTGAGAGAAAGGCTCTGCGGAAGCGGCAGGCGAACGGCATCCTGGGATGAGTGGATTCTAACCAGGAGATCTCCGACACGTCCGTCACCGGATCATCTGATCCGCTAAGCCTGGAAAACACAAACCGCTCCGGATCAGTTGGCTCCCAGCGTCAGGCTGTTCAGTCCGTTAGCCATATTAAGCTACACTACGTTTAACTTCCTGTCAACAACAACCGTTCCTTTTCTACAGGTAGAATAACGGTTTTATTGGTTTGGTGTAGAAGGCTTCCAGCCGTACATGTTTGAGCCCTTGCCTCGCAACGCTGCCAGTTCTGTTAGCTCTACGCCTGCTGAAGAC
>NW_015150927.1:668172-671438 GCF_000732505.1 Cyprinodon variegatus | reverse complement strand
GTAGAACTAACTGGCCTGCAGAAGATAACGGAAAAAAACACAGATTTTAAGACAGGATTTTTTTTTTTTATAGAAATGTTCTAAATTTTGGGGCAATATAGTCTGATAAAGAGTATATTTATATACATGTTTAAGCCAGAATGATTTAACATTGAAATATGACTGTCCTACGACTTTAAGAAATGGGTGAGATCAGATCTGGTACCTACAGCGGCAGGCAGAGCTGGAAATCCCCGGTGAAGCTGCCTGAAGGCTGTCGGGGATTTCCTGTTCAGTGTCACCAACTAAGAGCTTTTTTAGCTAAATCTACCTCCATTCAGACCCCTCCAGTTCTAATGGAGACTTTGGCGACATAAAAGCACTGAACTCTGTCCTCCTGAGCGAGTGGATCTTTAGCCTCTCTCTGCCTGCGCTGCAGCAGAGTAAACTTTTCCACTTTGAATCCAGGTTGTAAATGAAATGTGCAAAGCTGCAGCTAATCCAGCCCTGAAATGCAAAACTGAATCATGAAAATTATTTTGAACTGATGTTCATCTCACATAAAATAACTGCATTTTAACAGCTTCATTCTCTCCTCTTATGATCTCCACGCATCTCCACCCTGCTGCAGCTTTCTTCTTCTTCTTCTTCATGTTTTTGTTAAGTTTCAAACAACAAATGCAGCATTTAACCCACCAATAATTACCGAGGGTGGAACTAATCTGCTGAATTATATGCTTGATAAAACTCTCTCTGCGCTGCTTGGACAGACAGCCACAAAAAATAAATGAATGACGTATGCAAATGATGCAATGACATCATCACTAGGACAGCCGATACAGCTGTGTCCTGATGTATTTGGCAACGCCGGCCGTGTGGAGCAGCTTGGAGGGAACATAAAGAGTTTTTAAGGTTTGTGGTAAAAAAAACAAGAACTAGAAAATAAAATCTACTTTTTATTGATGCAGGTTTTAATACGTTTAGTTAATGAAGGTATTTATAAACGTTTCGCTGCAGTGATTGAGTGGATTAATAAGGATGATGATCCATCCTCAGCTGCTTTCTATCCATCCATCTTCCACATGCAGAGCTGATCAGGTCTCACATGTAGCCTGGATTCTCTTTCTGATTGGTTGGCTCAGATTTCTGAACTCCAGCGTAGATCTAAGATCTAAAGATTTAAAAATGTTCCCTGATCTTCATCCAATCCAGCACTGCATTAAATAGAAATCTAAATAATTCATTTTGTTCTTAAATTAAGGAGGTAAGAGAGACACTTTGCCAAAGGAACAAGACAATTTACATTTCAAATAAGAAAAACTATTGAATTGTCTCATTTCTGGTGCATATTATCTCATTATCTTGTTTTAGGATTTAAGATCATCTTATTTATCTGCTCAGATTAAGGCTGAATACACTACATTTTGACCAATTTGTAGATTTTTGCAGTTAGATGTCAATATTCTCTGGCCTCCAAACCAAACCCAGACTAAGAACTCTGAGCCCGGTTTGAAACCCACAGCGACCCAAAGGTCAGAATGAGATTAATCTCCTAGTCTCTGAAATGATCAAAGATCAGAGTTTGTCAGTCAGACGAAGCAATAAGATCCGACGGTTCTGAACCCGCCTCCCCATCAGCTCCACACACCCAACCACTGAAGGAGGATTAAAGGTTCTGATCCAGATCTCCCTGGAACCCAGACCCGTGGCTGAGGACTCACCTGATCCCAACATCCTGATTGGTTCTGATGATCCACTCCAGAGAAACATCAATAAAACCTTTAAAGGCTCCATCCTGGGCCTGAAAACATAAAGATACATCAGATCCCAGATTATTCCGCCTCTATTCCAGGAGGAGCTTTCAGACTAATCCTAGTCTGGATTATTGACCCACCTCCAAATATTCTGCCACCTTCTCCCTGGACAGACTCCTGTTGGGAAACCGCTGGTCTCCACAGTCATGGTGACCTGGAAGAGAGTCAAACAGGAAATCAGTGGTGAGCATATAATCCCAGGTTAGGACCTAATCTCATAGAAGGAGCATCTAAACAACCGATCCTTAAACTTAGACAGGTTTTATTTATTTGTATTATTATTTCCTTTTATTATTTATTTATTCTTAAAGGTTTTGTGCAGCGAACATGAAGGATTAGAAGAGCTGAATGACAGATTATAAGCGTGGGGCGATAGAGAGTCGGTAGCTACCAGCAACGACCGCCAGGTGGTCATGAAGACTGAGCAGCAGCTTCAGGATCACTTCTCTCTCAGCCTCATCCTGCAAAGACAAACACCTGGTTACCATGGCGCCGTAACGCTGCTGGTCATCTGGGACCTGCTGTGCGGATTCGCCTCCTTTCTGCCCCCATCATCACAGCAGGCCACCGAGTTCAAAGGTCATACTTACATAGGAGGCGTCGAAGTCGCTCCCGAAGGGATGGCTCTTAACTGCAGCAGAGGAGACAAAGCAGCAGCGTTACTACAGAGCAGAACATCAGCATCGGATCAGAACCGAGCTCTGCTGACGGACCAGAACCTTCTGGTTTGGGAATTACTGGGTTCCTTTTCCAGGAATTCCCAAACTTTTCCAGGCTGTGGACCCTCAACAGCAGCAGCTTCTGGCCTATAAACCCAGAATGCTACAAAAATACATAAATAAAATCAACTTTCAAATATTTTCCTTCTTTTATTCACCATTAAGTAACAATTTCACTATTTTAGAGTGAATATTAACAGGTTCTCAATAATGAAAAAGAGAAGAGGATAAGAAGTGTGTGCAGAGGGGGGCGGGGCTTAGTATAGATAAAACCCAGACTGCATCAGAAAAAATGATCATAGCGGGAACTTTAACTCATCGCCATGGCGATAAAAGGCCGTTTTCTGTCCTCTAGCTTCACCAGAGGAACTCAGCTGTGATGGTGAACCGGCCCCGTGCTTTATGCTCACCATCATTCATTAATAGATCAACCGAAACAATGAGCGGAGCTGCTTCAGATCAGCTGGACTGAAAATAATCAGCCTTAAAAACCGGCAGCAGAGGATCTCTGATCCAAACTGCTGGAAATCAGACAATCTGAGCAAACTTTCAGTTTTAAACATGATTTGAATAAGAAGAAG
Source organism: Cyprinodon variegatus (assembly GCF_000732505.1). Classification (NCBI taxonomy): domain Eukaryota; kingdom Metazoa; phylum Chordata; class Actinopteri; order Cyprinodontiformes; family Cyprinodontidae; genus Cyprinodon; species Cyprinodon variegatus. Next base: position 668,345 of record NW_015150927.1, on the reverse strand, counting down.
CAACAAGGTCATTACGATCACACACTAAGCGGCCACATTTAATGGTTTTACCCCCAAATGACAGCAAAACCTGGAAGATCCACACATCAGTAAGCAGAACGTCTCAGAGACGCTAGCTTACGTCTCAGAAACGCGTCTAAGAGATGCCATCCAGCCAGCCCGTGTCTCAGAGA
>NW_015150927.1:664032-667785 GCF_000732505.1 Cyprinodon variegatus | reverse complement strand
TCAGAGACGCCCGTCAGCCTCTCAGAGATACCATCTTGCCAGCCATCGGAGATGCCCGCTAGCGTCCCAGAGACGCCAGCCAGCATCTCAAAGCGAGCTAACATTACGCTCCAATCCACACAGATTTAATTTAGAGAAAAAGACACAGACCTCCATCAGGGTAAAAGAGGAGGCTACAGATCCACAACCCATCCTGGGGTGGTTGGAACAGTGGGAATAATGGGAACAGTGGGAATAATGGGAACAGTGGGAATAATGGGAACAGTGGGAATAATGGGAACAGTGGTGACTGTGGAGCCAAAATGACTCCCCTCCAGCCACTTGTTCCTACTAGAGCTGAAGAACATCCCTTCCAGCTTCCAGAGTGGCCTAGTCAAAGCCCGCACTGAGACCTAGTTAGGATCAGTGAGTTCCATCCAGCCTGAGGTTCCTCTGGTCGACCTTCACCTCTTCCATGGTCTGATCTACAGCTAAAGATCTGCAGCTTTCCTGGAGCTGCTCTCATCCACATTCAACCAAAGCAGTTTGCTCTGATCTGAGGGACACATTCACACTTACTGAGTCCCTCTCCTCCAGGGGCCCCGGAGCCCCTCATCCGGATGTAGAGGAGGCCGAGCAGGAGGAAGAAGAGGCAGGCGGCGGTGAGCAGGAACATGGACAGGTAGTGGGCGCTGAAGCTCCCAGAGGGGCCCTGGCCCTCCCGGTGGAACTGCAGCAGCAGATCATCCTCAGGGGCGGACACCTTCTTTTTGGGGCCTGCGTGGTTTGGCAGCGGGCTGTGGTTGGAGAAGCCCCCAGGGGCCGGGCTGCGGTAGGCGGGGAAGCGCTGCCTGGTCCCCGCGCTGCTCCTCCTGGGGGGCCCCTCCTCACTGTTCACATGGTTGTTCTCACAGGGCCTGCTCTGGGGGTCCAGGGGGACGTAGAGGGGCTTCCTGGGGAACATGTGGCGCCCAGACCCCCCCGATGCCTCCAGGTCTGCCCTCCTCATCCTCTCCCCGTCCTCCTCTCTGCCCCCAGCCATAGATCTGCTCCCAGGCGGAGAACAGTTCTTCCCTCTGGACCCTCTGCCGTCTGCATGGGGGCCAAAGGGCCCCGCGGTGGAGATCCGCCGCAGCTCTAAGCTCCTCCGGTCTGGCTCCGGGCCTCCAGGGGCCCCGACCTCCTCCTCCTCTGAATCGGAGTAGTCTCCGGCTAGTTTGCTGGAGCTGAGAGGAGCGGAGCGGCGGCCGTTAACAGGGCGGGAGTTCGGCTCCTCCTCGTCGCTCAGCTCTTCGCCATCAGGCCGGGATCTGTTCCCGGTTCCCCGGCCCAGCGCGGCGGCCGGCTGTCCGTCTGGCGCCGGGAATGAATCGCCTTTCAGGGCAGCCTTCCTGTTCGCCTCCGCCGGCGGCTGGTTCTGGTTCCGACCGGTTCGTTTCGTGTAATCCAGAGCCGTCCTTTTCAGCGGCGTCTCGGCGTCTGATTCGTCGGAGCTGAAGCCGAGGACGGAGGACTTAAGGCCCGGTCTCCTGCCGGAGCTCAGGCGCCTGACGTCATGTCTCCCTGGCCTCGGTGCCCCCGTGCTGCCGCCGCGGCCTTTCCCCCGCTGCTCCCGCTGCTGCTGCTGCTGCTCCTCCAGAAACTTCTTCAGCTTCTTCAGGTAAACCGGACGCGTGTTTTCGGTCACCGGACCGGGACTGAATCCATAGAACTTCAACTGTGAAAAAAGCTCCTCGTCAGTGATCTGCGTCGACGCCATCTTTGGAGGGGAAAAAAAAATGTCTGAACTCCTTCTTCTTCGTCTGTTTCTTTCTTATCTGCTGTCACCAACATGAAGCAGCGTTACTGACACCTAGTGGTTGTTAGAGAGACATGACTGGATTACTGTGAAATAAACCACATAAAGCACAGAGCTGTCAGAGAACAAAGAAAAAATACTTTTCACTTACTTTTTACTTATTGTACTGAAGTAGACATTTTGGCTGCATATAATTTACTGGAGTATTAAAAAAAAATCCAATTACCTCTAATCTCTACGTTTTAAAAATAGACTCGTTAGATTAGTTTCATTTAATCTCATTTTCGTTATGGCCTGTTGTTATTTGAAAAAAATAAAAAACATCAAAATAATTAGTTTCATCCAAACAATTAATTCCTTTGAGGTTGGACTTGGTGCTGCCCCAACTTGTTGTTCACCACATATCAAAATAAATAGTTTTTCTACATGATTTAAAGTTGAATAAGACACTGTTACCATTATTTATAAAACTAAGAAAAATAAATCTAAGGAAGTTATCATCCAGAATTGTAGAAAAAAATTTTCCTTTAATAAGGTAGAGTAGTAAAACTTCTGACCTTAACAGTTTTTACTGCATTGTATTTTTAAAATGGTACTTTTACACTTTTAATGGAGTAAAAAACTTAAGTTGATTCTCTAATTTCTATAAAAGTGTTTTCAAAGAGCAGGATTTATACTTCTACTGGAGTAGACTTATAAACTATTACTGTCGTTTGTATAAACTCTGTGTACAAAATGTTGTTTATTAAAGCTTTCCAGACAGTAAATGAACATTTCCATCCATAAAGTGCAGCAGTGATCAAATGTAAACAGTGTGGGAGAAAATGAAAAGTTGTGAACACACCATCCTCCTCCCCTTTTCCCTGTCTGCCAGTTGAATAAATTTGATCAATTGCATTGAGAGACCTGCTGGCTAGATCCACTGTCTGATGATATGAGGAGAGAGTTAAGAAAAGACAAGAAACAGCCAAGCAGTAACAGAACAGGGAGGTGCAGGAGCAGCAGGAAAATGCGACCGCCTCCTTCAAGAGTCACAACAGATCAAAGAAAAAAACCTGTCTGCATTGTCTCCATAAAGGGCCTTCAGAATAGATTAAACATAAAATAAACTGAATTGAATGTATTGTTCCACTGGTATTTTGATATTTCATTAGTCCTGATGAGCTCCAGCTATTTGAGGTTATGGGGTCTCTGTACCATCATCCTCATTTTTAGCTTCTTTCACAGATTTTTGACCAGAATGGAGTCAGAATACTGACTCAGGGTTTTAACCATATTAATATCACACAGTCCATAAAATATAAATCTGCTGAATAAATCTGGTCTTTACTGAAAAAAGGCCACCTAATATAACTATAGATAGTGGAATGTAGATGTCATATGTGGCCCTGCACTGATCAGGGTCTGTAGGTTGCAGGTCAGGAAAGTCACAAAGTACATTTACTTGATTACTGTAATTAAGTACTTTTTTGAGTACTTCTAACTTTCCTCCTCTTCCAGGAAGCTGTTAGTTCCTTGTTCCTTTTGCTTCAGCTCAGCTTTTTAATCCTCTGCTGTTTTTCATCCATCATGGCGGATAGCAGCCATTAGGACTGAATCTGGACGCCACTGATCTATAGATCTAATGACGTTCCACAGATGAGAGAAACTCAGAGCAGATATTATTAGTAGTTTAAAACTTTATTAAATTGTTGCCATGAGGCAAGGTTGTTCAGGAGGAGGAGTCTCAGATCAGAGTTATAGTTCCTAATAGATTCAACCTTTAACCTCTATTCTATAGTGAAAGTCTGGGGAGAATCAAGACTCCCATGTTTTCCTTTTGGTTTGTTTTTAAATGAGAAATAATAATCATAATATCTGTCCTTGTTTTTTGTGCTATTTTTATGCTGAAGTTCTTTCCAGGTGGTGTAGAATCTATAGCCAGTTGATTGCATCGACTCATTGACTCTTCAGCAATCCCTCACACTAAGCATGCT
>NW_015150927.1:658675-662287 GCF_000732505.1 Cyprinodon variegatus | reverse complement strand
CTTTTATAAAAAACTAAAGAGATAAACGGGTATTGACTCTGGTCTGACAGATCAGCGCCACCGTGTCACAAATAAAGGTTAATTAAAAGTTTAATGAGCTGATAGGAAGGCGGCTCTGTTCTGTGGAACCTCCAGTGATGATGGTGGATCATCGCCTTCATCTGACTGTCAAAGCGTCTTTAATCAGAGGCAGCTGCGATCCTGACCTCTACAGGAGATCCTCCAGCCTCTCCATCAATACGAGTCATTATTTTTCTTTTGTGTAAATTTGTTCACTTTCTTCATGAAAAGATTTCTTTCATAATTTAATTCCACTGACTAATTTCCAACAGTTTTATTGAAACAATACAAACATGGAATGAATGAAGACACCAACCACCAGGCTTATCTGGATTTATTAACTCTAGTTCTGCTGATGCTAGCAGCGCTTTGATCAGCCATCGGGGGAAATCTGACCCCCATCCACAGACGCCTCACATTCCAGGCAGCGAAGCTTTGAGGTTGAGGAGAATCGACACGTCGGACGGCGACAAGCAGAAAACCCCAAACTCCCTTAGAGGAGACTCCGCTGAACCAGCGTTCTCCTCCTGCCCCGCCTGTTTGAGGTGCTCCTTCAGCAGGATGGCAGGGCCCACCCGGAGACACAGGATGATGCAGGCCTCCTTCACGCTGTGCAGAGATGGAAGGACAGGTGAAAAAAACTCACCACAAACCAACAGCAGATTTACACAAAGAGGCCGTTTAAAAAAAACCCAACAACCCGTCATTCATGTAGATTTAACAATAGTCCAAAGTCAAAGTAAAACGACCAATCAGGGCCGTGCATGTTGCTGACATCACAGAGTCTATCTCTTTGTTAAACAGCGAGTGGATGAAGAGAGAAATTCAGCCGCTGGAGGAACTCCTGTCTGTGATACGGAGAGCAGTTCGCCCTGTTTACGGTAAGCCATTTCTGTATTTATTCATCCCATCATGTTTGTAACGAGTCTCTTCCATCTTTGTTCTAGATGAACGTGTTATCACGCACTCTATAGTGATATCACACTCAAATGATAGTGGTAGAGCTGGAACTAACAATTACCATGCAAATTACTTAATCTGCTGATTATTTTCTCGATTAATCAATATTGCTTTACACACACACACATAGATATATATATATCAGGAAATATTTGGAGCAGTCATGATGACGATGACAGAGCCCTGATCTAAATCCTGCCCTCTGCAGACCGGGTCTCCAGCTGCTGTCCAACACTCACTGCTTAAAGAAGTTCTCGGGTCTCCGGCAGTAATGTCCGAACAGAGGGAACAGGTTCCTGGTCATGTCGAACTGGAGCTGGGCCGCCCCCCCATCGCTGAAGTGATTGGCCAGAATGACCTGCGGGTAGAGCAGAGACAGAATGATCCGTCTGGTAGCGGCGACGCTCGGCCCGGTCGCAGAGCGACAGAGAACAGGAACGTCTCGTACCTCCTGGTAGATGAAGGCGTCCAGTTTTTCAGCCAATCCCTGCCAAGCCAGCTGGAAGAGAGAGAGACTCAAGACCTGATGGAGGTTCAGCAGTCTGTCCCTCACACACAGCATCATGGGGCAGGCGGAGCTGGACAGGGACATGGTGGACTGGTCTTGTGGAGCTGGGATGGACAGCCATCTGGAACACAGTCACCATGGTTACCAACCTCTATCCAAATCAACCAAACATTAAGGAGGCAGTGTCAAACAGGACTCACCTCTCCTGGCAGTACGGCTGAGCCTTCTCAGAGGTCTCCCTCATCAGGAAGTGCAGCAGGCGTCCCAGCATGTCCCCCTTCAGGCGGTCCAGCAGGGACAGCAGCCCATCGAACAGAGAGCCCTCCAGGGAAGTCAGGCGGCCGACTTCTGTCATTTCCAGGCTGCCCAGGACCTCCTGCTCCCCCAGAGAAATGGCCGCCTGCTGCAGCTGGAGGAAGAACTGCAGGAGAACGCCGTTGAGCTCCTATTGGTCGGTAACATGGGAGAACACGGCGATCGGGACACAGACTCACCACATTGTCTCCCCAGTCCCTCAGAATGGTGGAGATGTAGTTGACGGCATTGAGGATGGCGCAGTAGCGGAGCCCCAGAGGGCAGCGGGACTCTTCCTTCATCACCTGCAACATTCAGTCAGGGTCTAGTAGAACAGACCAAGGCTGCTCTGGGTTCTGCTGACCCGGATCCTCTGTTTGGACCTCTTTTACTACTGATTTCTCCTTTTTTTTCTTGCAGAAGATTTAGTTTTTTTCCCTTCGTTCTTACCTGAGTTAGTCGTATGCGGAAGTCGTCAACCAACTCCTTCTGTAGCCCAAAGAACCGGAGCTGTGCTGAAGGACTGGACAAGGCCCGGTAGCGTTCTGTAGTTGGGGAAACGAACATAAAGTCCGTTTGGAAACCGTTAAATGATTTAACTGTGAGAGCCTCGCCTCCAGCTAAGCTCACACTTATTGTGCCGCTGCCTGTCTAACTGCTGACATCTGGAACATAACCGGATCTCAGCTTTATCCTCCGGAGCAAAAACACTGAGACATCATTACCTCGGCAACCAATGACGTCCCACCTGTGATCACCTGAAGGAGAGTCATGAACGTCTCCGCACACTCGGGCGCCTTCAGCTCATCCATATCACTGATGTCTTTATACTGGGACGTCCACGCCCCCTCGGCCGAAAGCATGGCGTCCATCTTCTCCACCGCCACTGTTGATGAATGGAAACAACAGTGCTGCATCAGGCAGGATGTCTGCTTTGAGCAGAACAGGAGCAGCGGCCGGAGAACTCACTCTTCCGTTCCACAGCGAGCCACTTCTGCAGGAAGGCGTCCTCCAGCAGGATGTGCAGCAGGCCGGGCAGCGGGGCGGGGTACGAGTGACGGCCTCTCAGGTCTTTCTCAAACTGGAGCACCTCTTCCACCAGGTGGCAGAAGAGTCCGTCGTCATACAGCATCCGAGCCGCATCGCTGGCCACCTTCTCCTGGACCAGATGCACCAGGCCTCGACAGAGCTCCACCTGCAGCCGAACAGAACCAGCAGGTTGGAGCAGATGATGGCAGCATTAGAGCGACCAGAACCGCGGTCAGTGAAGCTAACTTGCTTTAGCACTGATGGTTTTCCCAGCTCGGTCAAAGACGGGCTGAATCTTCTCCTCCATGAAGGCGGAGCTGCTCTCCATCCACTTCAGCACCTGAGTCAGGTACCACTCTGGCTGCAAGCAGGACAACCCGTCTTTAGGAACAGAACTGCAGATCAGAGGCTCTCCCCTACCTTTTTCCCCCCCAGCAATAAAAAAACAAACATTTCTTTCATCCTAAAACTAAAACTTCAGCTACAGATTCAGAGTTTGAGGTCAGATGTGTGGAGCAGTTAAACCCGTTTTGCAGGAAGAAAAGATGTCAGGATTTCTACTCCCGATGAAGAGCTCAGAGAACCTGAACCCAGCAACCTAACACCCCAGACCGCAACGCAGAGAACCCCATCAGAACAGGAAGCTAAAGGTTTAGCGGACCTAGCTAGACAAAGCTCCTCTCAGAACCAGCTAGTAAAGAAAATAACCAGCTACTAAAGATAACAACCAGCTAATACAGATGATAACCAGCTAATAACGA
>NW_015150927.1:652334-655517 GCF_000732505.1 Cyprinodon variegatus | reverse complement strand
AAAGTTAGCCCTCGCCGCTGCAGAAGGGCAAACGTTAGCCCTGGCTGCCGCAGACGGGCTAAAGTTAGCCCTCGCCGCTGCAGAAGGGCAAACGTTAGCCCTGGCTGCCGCAGACGGGCTAAAGTTAGCCCTGGCTGCCGCAGACGGGCTAACGTTAGCCCTGGCTGCCGCAGACAGCTAAAGTTAGCCCTGTCCCCTGCAGACGGGCTAAAGTTAGCCCTGGCCACTGCAGATGGGCTAACGTTAGCCCTGGCTGCCGCAGAGGGGCTAATGTTAGCCCTGGCCACTTCAGACGGGCTAATGTTAGCCCTGGCCGCTGCAGACGGGCTAATGTTAGCCCTGGCCACTGCAGACGGGCTATTGTTAGCCCTGGCCGCTGCAGACAGGCTAATGTTAGCCCTGGTCGCTGCAGACTAGCTATTGTTAGCCCTGGCCGCCGCAGACGGGCTAAAGTTAACCCTGGCCGCTGCAGACGGGCTATCGTGAGCCCTGGCGGCCGCAGACGGGCTAAAGTTAGCCCTGGCCGCTGCAGACGGGCTAACGTTAGCCCTGGCTGCCGCAGACGGGCTATCGTGAGCCCTGGCTGCCGCAGACTGGCTAACGTTAGCCCTGGCCGCTGCAGATGGGCCCACTGGAGGTTCCACAGAACAGAGCCGCCTTCCTAACAGCTCATTAAACTTTTAAATAACCTTTATTTGTGACACGGTGGAGGTGATCTGTCAGACCCAGAGTCAATACCAGTTCATCTCTTTAGTTTTTTACAAAAAATTACTTTAAACGACCTCAACGGGCGTGTTTACCTTTAGTCATGTACAAAAAGCTATTAAATTAGTCAGTTTTTGGTGTTTTTTGGAATCGCATGGTGCTCCCGTTCTCCCCGAGTCCAGACTTTCCTGGGTTCTTGTTAAGAACAACCTTGGCGAGGACACGAGTCCGTACTCGCGTTCTTATGAATAGAGAAGCGGCCTTAGTTTCACTTCCCAAAATGAACACTTCTACACGTGTTCAGACGTCTGCATCCCCTCCAGGTTCCAAATAGCGCCCTCACATTGCATTAAAACCCGCTTAATACATGCTGAGCCGATGATCATCTCCCCCTAGTGGTCTGGAGCAGCCCTGCTATGGTTAGCAGCTTTTCTGTGTCTGCAGCTCTTTAAACTCTGCTTCTCTCTGATGGCAGCAGATAGGAGATATTCCTGGATCTGCAGAGGACGAAAGGATACGAGGTCTGCAGAGCGAGCAGCTGCAGCAGCAGACCCTCCAACTGGCCGCCCAGATCCAGGGAGTTAGCAGGGGGGGTCACCGGCTGGCTGGGTGTGATGATGGGCCACTGAAGTTGAGTCAACACTTTCTCAAAATCACTGCAAACAGGTGGAAGGAGGATGAGTGGGTGAACTCTGACAGGCAGCAGGGCGGCGCTCTGAGGGACGTCCACCTGCTCAGGCGGTCCTTGATGATGTTGTGCCAGAAGCACAGAGTTTTCCTCAGGAAGTGGCGCAGATGGGAACACTGGGAGCTGTTCAGCCTGCAGTCCAGAGCCGCCATGCTCTCCACTCCCTTTATGGCGTCCCACACGCTGTTGATCATCAGAGACTGCTGGACGGCAGCGCTGCGGACAGGACACAGAAGGCGGAGCTTAGAAAGCTGAACAGAACCGCTACACAATGTGCAACATTCCTGGAGCATAAAAATGAGCCGATTTAAATTAGTTTCATTTAACCAGAGGAGGAAAGGAGCCGAGCAGAACCCGTCTGACAACACGAAGAAGGCTAAGAGGGTTTCCATTTTAGTTTTTTTAAAGTCGGCCATGTTCTATCTAGAAGCTTTATGACGCTGTAGCTACCAGATCTGCTCTGGTTCTGCTTCATGCAAGTGACGCTACATAATTGGCTGAACGTTGCCACATGATGTAAACCATGGTTGCCCAGACAACAATAATAACATCACGCAGCGTCCGTTAGCATGTCTAATGACCGATGAAGTTTTACCTGATCGAGAACAAAACTGAAAAAAAATATTTTTCTGATGAACAAAGTAACTGTTAGACCTTGATACAAAGAGCTGGGTAGCGCTGTGGCTAGCTGAAGCTAACAGGTTAGCCTCTGTTAGCTCGCTCTGTTAGCCTTATTAAGCTACGCTACTTTTAACTTTTAACAACCGTTTGTTTTCTAGCAGTAGGAAAACTGTTTTGTCTAAAATCTCTACAAAAGTCTTTTTTTAAAATGCTCCATTTGTCCTCCTCTGACCTCAGATCTTAATAAAATAAACTGAGACCTGTTTTTGTCTCCTTGTTAAATAGCAGAGCTCAGTCTGTTTTAGGCTAACAATGATTGTTTTCTACTTTCGAATATAGAAAACATTCTTTCATAGCAAATATAGAGAATAATATGTTCAGACTCCAGAAAAGATTTGATCCTCAAGAAACGGGTGCGATGCAGTTTGTCCGAGTGGAGCTGCCATATGATGTCATAAGAAAGGGCGGGGCCCCGAGCAGATCTGGACCCTCACAGGAGGGATTACATTCAAGCCAACACTGGTCCTGGTCCAAAAACCGAGCAGAGGTCCACTTTCTGAGGCGGACCAGAGGAGAGCAGAACTTCTCCAAAGAGACCTGGATCCTCAGCTCAGGGGTCGACATTAAGGAAGAGGCTGGGTGGAAATGGGCTCCGTGGGAGCAAACAGAACTGACCCGCTTCTCATCAACACAAAGCAGGTTGATCCTCTGGGGATATATTCTTTGGACTGTTGGGAAAAAACGGGTTTGTTTGTGTTCTTCTCCTGAACCGTCCCTCCCAGGCCACCATACCTCACTTCCTCGATGTGCTGAAGGCACTTCAGGTATTTCATGGACCTCTCTATGAAGTCCACATGGTCGCACGTCTGTCCAAAATCATCCATCCACCGATCAGAGCCCTGCAGGTGCTGGAGACAGAAAGCATCAGAACCAACGTCTGTTTCTGGAGGAAAGTGGAAGAGATGCAGAAGAAGAGAAAATGCAGCAAAGCAGGAAGAAAATCAGCAGAAAAATAAAGATAAAAACTGTGAAACTAAACCCATCCAGACTAAAGATCAGAGATCAGGGAGACTAGATCCCTGCAGGAGACCAACTCAGGGGCGGGGGGGTTAGATTTACCATTAGGCAATACCAGGCAGGTGCCTAGGGCCCCAAGTTCCTGGGGGCCG
>NW_015150927.1:645769-649322 GCF_000732505.1 Cyprinodon variegatus | reverse complement strand
GCTGCAGACCTCCCGCTGCAGTCCTCCTACCCGCTGCAGACCTCCTGCCTGCTTCAGACCTCCTACCCGCTGCAGACCTCCCGCTGCAGACCTCCTACCCGCTGCAGACCTCCTGCCTGCTTCAGACCTCCTACCCGCTGCAGACCTCCTGCCTGCTTCAGACCTCCTACCTGCTGCAGACCTCAGCCCTACTACCTGCTGCAGACCTCCTGCCTGCTGCAGACCTACTACCTGCTGCAGACCTCCTACCTGCTGTAGCTGCTCGGAGACCCGCTGCTCGCGCTGCAGCAGCTCCTCCAGGGAGCTGCGGACCTCCTCTGCAGCGGAGAGAGCCGCTGAAACTTTAGGAGGTCCAGAGCTGCTGCCGCTCAGAACCTGAAGGAAAAACACAGATAAATATTATTCTGTTCAACAGAGAAATTGGTTTTTAAATAAAAAACTTGTAACATAATTTACCATAATCTCAGTACAGATTAGTGGGATTATTCAGTGATTGGGGTTAAAATGAGCAGATCTAACTGAGGCAGAGTCATTCATTTAACAGTTAATCACATAATAATCTGTCAGAGGAAGTTTATGGAGTTATTTTCCAGCTCGTGGAGGATTTTCCTAACCTGCTCCTCCAGAGCTCTGCTCTCCTGTCGGACCTCCTCCAGCAGCCTGCAAACATTCCGCCATGATTTCAGATCTTCCTCCAGAAAGTCCTGCTCCTGTCCTCCATCATCAGCTCCTCCATCAGCTGCCATCACAGCCTCGCTCTGTTTGCGGCTCACTGAAGCCATCTCCGCTCACAAACACCGCGGTGACGTGTTCAATCCAGGGCGGAGTCCGGAATAAGGAGCAGGTAGCGCCCCCAGCGGCTCGGCGGGAAATGGCAGGAAGTAAAAGACCTTTTTCTGTTGGGTTTCTAAACTTTCCTTTAATAATCCGAGTTGACAAATAAAAGCATCTCATTCTAATGAGAGATTCACTTTGGCAGACAGAGGAGACAGCTTTAACATGAGTGCAGGAATGTTGCACTGATGTGAAATAAATGAGCTGTGGGCTAAGTTTTTAGAATAAGGTTTTCCTTTTTTATTCACTGAAAATATGCAGCAAAAGTAGTCGAGATTTATTGTAAATATATATTACATTTAACCCTTTAAATGGGACTCAGTGAAATACTGTGAAAATCTAAATTTCCAGCAAAGAGCTGCGTTGTCCTTTTTATTTGATCATTAATAGAGGAGACGTTTTAACTGCTTTGCCATTTTTATTCCATAGTTCATGTTAAATTACAAACAATTTTGTGTAAAATATCAATTCTTTTTCCAAAAGCTGAATTTACCAGATTAGTTAATGCCTTACAAAAACAATTTATTTATCAGATTAAACATATAATAACATATTATATAACCCCCACAACTACCCACTTATCTATTAATAGAACAGCAATCACTGACCAAAAATTCAATAAACACATAATTAAGAACTGCCTAAAAACAAAAATTTATTCACTGGGAAATCTAATAAACTATAAAACTCGCTTTAAAATTATAAATGAAATTTACCCCATAAAAGAACTACTAAGAATTGGTTTTAATATTGATGACAATAAAAGCTCATTCTATAAAAGTGATAAACGCTAAACCATGTCTTCTATGATTAAAATCAAAACAAAACATTTTGGAATCGCTTGGAAAGATGGATCAAAATAAAAATAACCCTTCCTGAATCTAGCTCTAGAGATATGGGAACTTTAGGAATAATGTTGAAAAACAAAACAATAGAACTCTGTTGTAATCTAATTTTGGGTTTAGCAAAATTCTTTAATTATAAACAAAGATTGTTGAGATCATCCTCAGTCTTTAATGTTTTTTTTTTAAAGCAAGTTATATTTAAAATCTCTTAAATGTATGGAATCATAGGAATATCTGACAGATGGGATCACCCACCAATGTTCATCAATCCTAACATGAATCCCCTTGTTGCTCTGTTAATTACTGTTCTATTATCATTATTTATTTATTCTTTTTTATTTTATTTATTTATTTTGGTTTGTTTTTGTACCTTATCAATGTTGCTTGTATTTCCATTTGAAATCTGCCTCTACTCTGCTTTCCACAGATTTGTATTGTTGCTGTTGCCTTACGTTTTTGTACTTACATTTTTTAAATTGAAACACTTTGTTTCATAAGTAAGTATTTTACGTTCATTTAAAGAAAAACAAAAATCTATTCCATATTTCCAGCATAACTTTATTACACAGGTCTACATCCAACAGCCTTACACCTCCAGCAGAGCTACTGCACAGTCCATGAACCCTGTTGCATGCTGGGTATTGGTGTTCTAGAGTTCTGTGCTCATAATATCACAAGACTTTTATTGGAATATAATATTAAAATATGTATATTTTCATGGAAAAATTAAGGGCAATGTAATACAAAAAAAAGCCCACTTGTCCTAATATATTAAGAAAAATAATACTTCATCATAGTGCTTCTATGAGAAATCCATGAAAAACACAGAGTGAAAGACACATTGTTTTGTTACATCATAGGTCTCTTACAGTTGTTAGTTTTTTAGCTTAGCTTATTAACTTTTTATCTTTTCAATGATCTTTTTTCTTACCTTTTTTCTTAAAGGTATAGAGGATGATCTGTTATTTCGAGGTGGACCATCTAAATAAGTGGTCCTCCTAACTGTCAATCATTCTGGTGATGTGTTTACATGGTCGTCCCGTGAACTATCTTTTTCTGCGCTCTTTCAGGCGTATATCTGTGGTCTCACCAAGGTTCTTTGAAAATAGCTGAAGGTCAGAAGAGAAAAAGTGTCTATGAACTGCAGGAGAAGAAAATAAAGGCCTTAGAGGCAGATATATCCCAGAATGCTTTGCATGGAGAGCTCTCCTCACAAAGTATTATGGGATTTGCTGTCACAGCGGCCCGCTGTCGCTATAGGCTGTCGCTACCCAACAGCGGCAACTAATAACAAAGATGGTGCAGGCACCGCGCGGTTAGAAGAGGAGTTACCTGACCAACGGAGCAAAAAAGGGTGATCATCTGTCTGAACGGTCAGTTAACTGAGTTCACTATATAGTCCTCGCTCTATATAGTGATGGAGGGATTTAGGGGTTAAGGCGGACGGTCAGACACAGAAAGCTTGTATGAGTGACTTGTGCACGCTCTAGCATGCGTTAAATAGGCGTTCTGTCAGTGGCAGTCCTGATTGTTGGGATCTGGAGGCTTGTCTAACTTTCTCCACCTGAGGGCGCCTGAGATCTTCCACCTGAGGGCATGAGCTGACTTCGACACACCTGTTTTCCATCTGCTCATCATGAGCCCTTCATAAGGAGGAGGAGGCTGACACTTCCCTGCCAGAGTGTTTGCCAGTAATGGTACCAGCAAAACCTGAGCCAGCTTCTCTGATCTGTTATCTGATTTTTGTGAACAAGTCTGACCCTGTGTTTTTCTGCCTCCCAGATCCTGACTTACCTGGATATCTGCCTAAACCTGGAGAAAGCAATCACTTCCTGGAACCTGCCTGTCTGCCCTCCGCCTCAGCCTCTGTCTCA
>NW_015150927.1:641778-645310 GCF_000732505.1 Cyprinodon variegatus | reverse complement strand
TGTTGGTTTTGGTGGGCGTCGCTACACAAAGATATAAAAGAGTTTGTTCTTGCCTGTCCAGTTTGTGCCCGGAATAAACCTTCTCATCTGCCTCCCTCTGGTCTCCTTCATCCCCTGCCAATTCCCAAACACCCTTGGTCACATATTGCCACATATGGGCATGACCACCATATTAACAATCGTCGATCGATTCTCTAAAGCCTGTCATCTCATTCTTCTGAGAAAACTTCCCACTGCTTTTCAGAAAGCTCTACTTCTGATAAAGCACGTTTTCAGATTACACGGCATCCCACAGGAGATTCTGTCGGACAGAGGACCGCAATTCACAGCCCAGGTATGGAAACATTTTTGTTCTGCTCTTGAAGCTAAAGTCTTCTTAACCTCTGGTTACCATCCTCAGTCTAACGGTCAAACCGAGCGAATGAACCAAGAGCTGGAGTCCACCGTCAGGTGTTTCACGTCCACCGACCCCGCTGACTGGAGTCAGTTCCTGCATTGGGTGGAGTATGCACATAACTCTCATGTCTCATCTGCTACTGGTCTCTCCCCCTTTTAAATCTCATTAGGATACCAGCCTCCGCTATTTCCAGCTGATGAGAAGGAGATCTCAGTCACTTCAGTCCGGCACCACATCCGCCGGTGCCGTACTATCTGGAGCAACACTGTTGCAGCTCTGAACCGCTCTTCCGAACAGAACCGCCGATTCGCGGACAGGAGAAGACGACCAGCTCCCACCTATTCGCCAGGGCAGCAGGTTTGGCTGTCCACCAGAGACATTCCCTTAAAATGTATGTCCCGAAAGTTGTCTCCTCGCTTCATTGGGCTGTACAAGATCGGGTCGATCATCAGTCCCTCTGCTGTCCGCCTGCATCTTCCCTCTTCTCTCCACATCCATCCCACCTTCCATGTCTCACAGATTAAACCCGTCCTGACCAGTAGGGTTGGGAATTGAAAAGGTTTTCACGATTCCGATTCCCTTTTCGATTCTATGAAACGATTCAATTCTTTATCGATTCTTTTTTCGATTCCAATTTGGGGTAAAAAGGAGAACAAACAGTTTGATTATCAGAATCAACTTTGTTTACTTAACTATTGCACAATCTTACAAACTCAACAAGATCAAGATGTCCACAGGAAATNATATTGAGACTACTCCTTTGACTAAACCCCTGAAAGTTTCAGCTTTAGATGGTAAACAACTACCTCAAATTACGCACCAGACCAAACCCCTAGAACTTTTAATCTCCGGGAATCATAGGGAAATCATATCATTTTATGTTTTTCCATCTGCAAGCTCATCAGTAGTTCTGGGTTTTGATTGGCTTCAACTCCACAACCCACACATGAACTGGTCTAAGAGACATGTGGAGTCCTGGTCTATTCCCTGTCGTTCCTGCCTCCGTTCCGCCGCCCCTCCGACTCAGTCGCCGCCAAACCGTCAGGAGGCCGACCCTCCCGATCTCTCTGCTATATCTCCTGATTATCATGATTTGGCTCCGGTGTTCAGTAAGGCTAGAGCCCTTTCTCTCCCTCCGCACCGCCCATATGATTGTGCCAATGATCTCCTCCCTGGGGCCCCACTTCCTAACAGTCGGCTTTATAACATTTCCAAACCTGAGAGGGAGACCATGGAGAAATATATCAATGAGTCACTTGCGGCCGTAATAATCCGACCATCTTCTTCTCCACTTGGAGCTGGTTTCTTCTTCGTCAGCAAAAAAGATGGATCTCTGCGACCCCGTATTGTTTACCGAGGGTTAAACCAAATAACTATCAAGAACAAATACCCGTTGCCCCTGTTAGCTTCAGCCTTTGAACCGGTTCAGGGTGCCACTGTGTTCACCAAGTTAGACCTGAGAAATGCTTACCACCTTCTCAGAATCCGTGAAGGAGACGATTGGAAAACTGCCTTCAAAACACCTCTGGGGCATTTTGAATATCTGGTCATGCCTTTCGGTCTGTCAAACGCCCCCGCTTTTTTCCAAGAAACTAGTGAACGAAGTTTTGAGAGATTTTTAAAATGTTTTTGTGTTTGTCTACCTTGATGACATCCTGATCTACTCCAGAACCATCTTGGAACATCAAAAACATGTTCGTTTACTTCTGCAAAGACTTTTGGAGAATAAGTTGTTTGTAAAGGCTGAAAAATGCAAGTTTTATCGCCCGTCTGTTACCTTTCTAGGATTTGTGCTCGAGGGCGGGCAGGTGAGGCCATCAGAGGATAAAATCAAGGCAGTTCTGGACTGGCCCACTCCTGAAAACCAGAAACAACTCCAAAGATTTCTGGGGTTTGCCAATTTTTATCGAAGGTTCATCCGGAATTACAGCCAAACGGCCCAACCTCTAACAGCCTTAACTTCAGCAAAGAGCACTTTTTACTGGTCCTCTGAGGCTGAAGCAGCCTTCAAGAAACTTAAGACTCTGTTTTCCAACGCACCCATCCTCATTCAACTGGACCCCTCCAAACAGTTCATTCTGGAGGTGGATGCTTCTGACTCAGGGGTGGGGGCAGTTCTGTCCCAAAGTTCTGATTCTGACCATAGAACTCATCCGTGTGCATTTTTCTCCCGCAGACTCACCCCTGCTGAACGAAATTACGACGTCGGTGACAGAGAACTCCTTGCCATAAAGCTGGCCTTGGAAGAATGGCGGCATTGGCTGGAGGGCGCAGAGCATCCCATTTTGGTGTGGACAGATCATAAAAATCTTTCTTACATTCAATCAGCCAAAAGATCAAATTCCTGTCTGTCCCGCTGGTCATTATTTTTCTCTCAATTCATCTGATCATCTCCTACCGCCCTGGCTCTAAGAACATTAAACCTGACGCTCTGTCCCGTCTGCACGCTCCTGATGAACCTGAGACACCAGCTAGTATTTTACCGGCTAGCTGTACTGTGGCCACAGTCTCCTGGGAAATATCTGATCTAATTAAACAAGCTCAGACTTCTGAACCAGATCCTGGCACAGGTCTGCCAAATAAAACATACGTTCCCTCTTCAGTGAGGTCTAGATTGATCCATTGGATGCATACCACTAAGTTATCAGCTCATCCTGGAGTCAGTAGAACCGTGGCCCTGATTTCCTGTTGGTTTTGGTGGCCGTCGCTACACAAAGATATAAAAGAGTTTGTTCTAGCCTGTCCAGTTTGTGCCCGGAATTAACCTTTTCATCTGTCTCCCTCTGGTCTCCTTCATCCCCTGCCAATTCCCAAACACCCTTGGTCACATATTGCCACATATGGGCATGACCACCTGTTACGTCCCGCCAAGGACACAACATATTTGAGGACACGAGACAACAAATGAGGGTTCAAAAGAATTATTTTATTTAGCACTTCTCTTCAATTAGTTTTTCTTGGTCAGCTTCTTCTGATGTTCTGTGAAGAGAAGAGTAAGAAAAGGCCCTCAAATCCCGTGCCCCAAAAGTAAAAAAAAGGACCCAAAGTAACAACAGAAAATTGGACAGCGGCGTCCCAAACGAGGTAGGAAAAAAGGAACGCAAAGGAACGCGCAAGGAACGCGCAAGGAACGCG
>NW_015150927.1:639516-640810 GCF_000732505.1 Cyprinodon variegatus | reverse complement strand
AACTCAAGAAAAAAGTAAGAAAAAAAACGGTTACCAAAAATACTGCATGGCAAGCTGGATCGTCCGCTGCAGGCCGCAGCAGAAAGACAAGTGCGCACCGCGCACGCTGGAACCAAAAGGAACAGGTGGAAAAGCGGCGTCCCAAACGAGGTAGGAAAAAAAAAACGCATTAACGTGCTGAAGGCCAGCCTATTTATAGGCGGACGACAGCACCGCAAATTAACATAATTAATTTACTAAAAAATCCCAAACTATTTTAACAAAAGATCCTTTAACTAAAGTCTGTAAGAAAACAAAAAAAGAAATAGACAAAAAAAAATCCTAATGTGCCCGCAGCACATAACAGTGTCCTAATGTTTAGTGCAGGGGTTGCCAACACAGTGCCCTTGGGCACCAAGGGGCCCTCAAGGTCAGCATGAGGGGCTCTCTGCGTCTTCTGAAAATAGAACAACTCACCGGTGGGATATGTTTGAAATATTTTATAGCCCTTCCTATGACTCAGGCTGTGTCCGAATGTCCACCCTAAAAACTATATAGGGCCCTATATAGTGGTTACACCATTTTAAATGAGTGTCTGAACGTCTGGTGGATAAAATAGTAGTGGACTCAAAACTTCCCACAATGCACCTTGACAAGTAGTGTTCATCCATGATGGCTAGACAAGCAGAAATATCCCAGAATGCCTTGCGCGGTCCGCTCTCAAGTATTATGGGATTTGTTGTCACAGCAGTGGGTTGCTGCCATAGGCGACAATGCCAAAGATGGCGCAGGCACTGTTTGGGGGAAGCTGAGTGACGTGACCAACAGGAGTGAAAAGTAGTGATCATCTGTTCGAACGGTCAGTTAACTGAGTTCACTATAAAGTCTACTATATAGTCCCTGTTCTCTACAGTGATTGATTGATCTATGGGTTAGGGAAGACATTCAGACACAGCCTCAGTATCTATGAAGTACCTTTAAGCTCTAAACAGATGGGTGACCCCGGGTCTAGTGGATGAAAAAGTAGCGTACTCAAAAAACATCATGGGATTTGAAAGAGAACAAAGATGGCCCAGGCACCGTATGGAGAGCCAGAGTCACATGACCAACAGGGAGTGAAAAGTAGTGATCATATCTCCGAAAGTTTAGTAAACTGAGTTCACTATGAACTCCAGTACTGTATATAGTCTATTCTCTTAATAGTGATGGAGGGGGTTAGGGGTTAAAGGAATAGTACACCCAAAACATGATTAGCCTTCATTTTCTACTCACCCCCATGCTGAACAACACTCTGGAGTACTTTTTTGATATCTCA
>NW_015150927.1:636916-638945 GCF_000732505.1 Cyprinodon variegatus | reverse complement strand
GTGAAAAGTAGTGATCATATCTCAGAAAGTTTAGTAAACTGAGTTCACTATGAACTCCAGTACTGTATATAGTCTATTCTCTTAATAGTGATGGAGGGGGTTAGGGGTTAAGGTTGAGGTTCACACACAGCCTCTGAGTGTATAGTTGTGAGAAATTAACACCTCACAGTGTGTGGAATGATATACACCAATGTATGTTATGCACAGTAAATTATCTAATCATTTTCTTCTTTATTTAGATGCAATTATAAGAACAAATGCACACTGTGTTAAAACAGCACCAGGTTTTTAGGAGTTTGCCTTGAGTTCTGCTGCTTGTGTCAGGAGAAATCCATCACCATTGGAACATTATTAATGTTTTTTAAAGTCTTTTCAGATGAAAAGGTTGTGTCCTCCTGGCTGTGTCCCCTACAAAATGAAAAGGGTCTCTCCGAAATTGAAGCTACATTGGATGTTGAAAGGCAGCCCACACTTTCAATGTTTTGGTCAGTTTTGATGTTGCACATTTTTCTTTTTATACAGACATTTTGAAATGAATTGTTCATTTAAGCTGCAGATGTATTCAGGTTTGTCCTTCACGGCTTAAGAAAGCTTTCTTTTTTTTCCAAGGCTGATTTTTGCTGATCACACCTGGGCCTGATTCACCTATTCACCCAAATAAAGATAGCCCCTTTTTTTTCAAACTCAAAAACCTTCCTCTTTCTCAATTTTTTTTTATCATTGATCACATTTTCTGTTGCACTGGCCTTGGGATGAGAAAAGAGAGAAAAATTTAAATTGCAGCCCACTGCTTCTTAATTTAAAAAAAAAAAAAAGGACTACACCATCATTATCAATAAATCATTTAAAGGAATGCAGCACTAAAAGAAACAATTTCATGGTGGTCTGAGAATTAACGGTACTTAATAAGAGCAAGTATGATTGCAATTTTTCTGTCTGATTAATTCAGTCGTGCTAATTACTATTTTTTAAACATCATTGAAAAACGGTAATTATTTTTAATTTAATGTTGAGTAATTTTTTTTAGCTTGCAGGGAGAAAAACTTGCTAAATCTCAAGCAATGGGACACCAGTAAAGCAGAATGCCGTCCTTACCATTAGACACGTTCACATAGTGCAGCACCAACAGTATCTCTTTAGCTAGAAGTCATTCATAATGCTTTTTATATCTGCAGAACATTTCAATTTATAGGGAAAAAATACAACAGTGAGAAAAAGAGTATGTCTTAAAATATAGTCAGGAAGAAAACATTTTTTTTTCCTTTTTTCCAGAGGGGAAAAAAAGGGAAAAAAACACAAAAAAACCAGATATTTTCCCAAGACACAAAATAAGTATTTTTCTTCATACTGTAAAAAGGCAATTAATTGGTCGCCTCTAAAAATTAAGTGTCAGAGGTGTTCCTGTTCTCTGTTTTTACAAATCAATTTTGTGAACTGTTCTAATCACCTCATGTGGGCTTGAAAGCATAACTCAAAGCTGTCAGCTATAATATGTCCTCATGGGAGCAATCAAGAACAAATATATGCCTCAAATTAAACTCCTTTTACACATGCAGATACTCTTTGGTTGTGATTTGGAGACTGATTGACTGACAATTTAAACCTAGTTAATTTACCAGCATGAATGTAATGAACAGCCTTATTCCCGTTTGCCCCATTTCTTCCTGCAGCTCAACATGGAAAACATTCATTATCAAAAAAAAAAAAAAAAAAACCTTCCTTGGACAAAGGGAAGAAAATTCTGAAAAATTACCATGCTAAAACATGTACAAAGGAAAATTTCAAAACTAGTCTTCCACTATTAAATTATGGTTATTTCACTCCTTGATCACCAATTTTTTAATTTTTGTTGTATTGTCCCCGTAGTTTGAAATCTGGGACGAAACACTGGTACCATTGCAGGGATGCAGTGGCCATTATATTAAAAGTAAAACTAACCAGATTAAACAAAAAGCTCTTGATCCCAATAGGAACCATTGGGAACATAGCCAAGAATAAACATTCATGTAGAAATAAAATCGGACTGGCA
>NW_015150927.1:605007-635904 GCF_000732505.1 Cyprinodon variegatus | reverse complement strand
TTTTCTTTTAACCAATGGGCTTATACCATCAATGCTTTAGTGGCAGACTGATCTATTTCCAACATAATTAAAAAAAGATTGAATAGGTGTTGAAAACTCTTAGAAAAAGTGTATGAAAGTCCAGTTGCTGCCGATCTAACCTTCTTTTGTGGTTGCCATGACCCAGATGATTGAGAGCCTATAGGGGTAAATCCACTAATCAAGATAATTTTTTTATCATCATATTTGGTTATAAAAAACTATACTTCAGTTGCTTGTAGAATATTTTGAAACCTTGTTCTTTGCTACACCCCATTTAAATGTCGATTTATTGCTGTTACCACTACCCTTAAATTTTTACTTCTATATGTAAAATAAATACCTGATTAAATTAAATAATATTTCAAATCCGTTTTTTTTTTACTGTTAACAAATAATGATCCAAATGTAAGTCTATTTGAAAACAAATCTTTTTACCTTTAAGCTTTGAACAGCAATGGTAGCATATCAACATGTTTGCAGTCAGGCTTGTTCTCTTATGGATGAATTTTCCAAGCATAAATATTAAAGACATAACAGTAACAAATTTACCTGTTATCTAGTTTCACATTAATCTCACATATTATCTCAGTGACAAGCAAAAAACTGAAATAAACTGACCTAGATGAATATATTATGAAAATTAATCTGTGCTTAACTTCCACTCTGTGCTAAAAAGACAACCTCTCCACTGCGGTTCAGCTGGAGATGGAAAGCTTCAGTTCTGAAATAGCAGACCACGCACAGCAATACAGAGAAAACACCACAGTAATTTAATGATTAACCTTCATAGCATAATTAGCCTGGCCCACACAAGACTGTTACATTTGGGCCACATACTCATTAGAATCAGTCTTTTTGTGGCCCAGATCTGTTTTGCCAGAGGTGGACCAAACATCTGCCAGCATCTGTGGACCAAACATCTGCCAGCTTTGGATCCGTTGATGGACCTGTACTGGGCAAAAACCTTTTTCAGCACTGGAACAAGTTGTTAGCTTGATTCCACCTTGATAAAGAAATAGCTAAATAATTTTACCTTGAATTGTATATAATTAAATAACAGTAGGTTGAAACTTTCTTCTACATGTTATCCTTATGTAGGCTCGTTCAGGAGTGCAGAGATGAAAAGCATTGCAACAAGCATGCTTCTATCAATGTGACAGGAATGGTTATGGTGAATGCAACAGAGAAACAGCGACACAAACATTTTGGGCCATACACCATGATAATATTGTCTTGACAATAAGGTCCTATGTGCTTGTTTCATCTTAACATGTTCACTGTTGTTTCATCTTAACATGTTCACTGGGGTAGAGGTGGCAGATTGGCTCCACAGTGCTGCTCTCCTTTTAAAGTTTCTGCAACCCTCCCCACTTCACTCTAAAAGACAAAGGTGTGCCTTGGCACCCCAAGGTGTTTTTTTAGGACAAAAACACGACACCACACAGGATCTTTCTGTCTTTTCATGAAGTTGCCCAGGGGTTCACTTTGGAAAAGGAAGCCATCATGGAAAACCAGGCCCAAGGTCTAGATCTCCAAGATGACCAAAGATAAGACATGATGGTTGACCTATCAGAACCAACTTAGTGCAAAATAGCAGATCTGGACTGGAGCCTGGAGCCTCCTAGAGAAGCTCTTTCCTTGAAGTCTACCTGGCTGGAACAAAGGAACCTCTAAAATGTGTGGCCTACTGCTATGCTGGAATGCTGGAAGAAAACTCAAGCCTTCCTAATGAATTTGCAGGTCTGGCACTATTAGGTACAGATTACGAAGTTGAACGATATGTATTTAATGACTATAGACAAAGCTGATGGACCACATGTTACATTATGTTAACATGTTTGAGCTGTTGCTTATTGAGCTAAAACGAGTTTTATTTCACTAAGGGTTTAAGGGTTCAATTAACATTCGTTCCTGATAAAGCAAATGATTTAATAATACATCATTGGCCAAATAATGTTTTGTTCAACTCATGGATTTGAATTGTGAATTTCTTTAAAACATTCCAATTGCTTCAAATTAGTTAAATGCTAATTTGATCATATCCCAAATTCTTTTAGGTAAACCTTGGTTCTCAAACACAACATCCACTTAACTATTATATCATTGCATCATCTCATTGATTAGTGTTTTCAACCATGTTTTTCCTATGTACAAAGAAGAGTTTTTAACTGAAATATGCTTGACTTGGGGCTGAATAATTTTTTTAAATAAAGTCTTTTATTTTGAATGGAAGCTGTGTAATGATCTTGGAACCTTTAGGCTAGGCTTTTTCCTTGTCGCTCTCCTCGCCATTTCCCTGCCCTTTTCTCAGTAGTTCCCCCTGTTCCTGCTGCTCTTTAAGCCTCTGGTGCCAGATTATTTAAGCTTTTCAGCAAGACTAACTCTAGCGTTCCGTGTATTTAGTTCTGCCAGTTGCTGATCTGTTTTTGCCCTTGGTCTTCTAAGTTTTCAACCGCCCCTGTTTGCTCTGTTTTTTCCTGTTCTGTGCTTCTGGACTGTTACATGGATTCTGCCTGCTGCCGACCTTGGACTTGTCTTCTGACCATGGCTTGAATTACCCTCCTGGATCGTTCGGTTCTCATGCATGCTGTGGCTGCTGAAGGATGATGTTCCTCTTCTCTCCTGGAGCAACAAAGTTCCACTTCTCTGGACAACACTCCATCTTCTGGGCACAGACTGAACATAGCCAGATTGGTGGCTTTCATGCCCCTTATTATCCATCACTTGTGTTTTGAAGTCACTGACCTGAGCCTCTACTCCTGCAGAGTTTCTAGTGAGCCCGCCGCAGTAGACGAGTAGCCACACGCTATTTCTCAATTAAATATATCACTGTCCGTCTCGCCTGAATTCGTGGTCCTATGTTCTGAGACTTCTGACAAGTTGTGGCTAATCTATTCCATATATGTGCAGAATTATATGTTTGACCATGATTAGAGCTCTATACACTCTTTCATTTGTTGTCCTAACCCACGGCCAGTAGGGCATGTGTTTTATTATCGATATATGAATATTATCTGATTAAATGACATATTACCACATTGAAAATATATATTAAATTGAACTTCATCTCTGTTGGGGAGCAGCGGGCTGCCATTGTGGGGTGCTATAGCTAATTCTGTGGGAGTGGGGTTTGAACTCATAACTTGTGGATTCCAAGTTCTATGCCCTAACCAGTAGGCCACCATTCCCTCTCAGCTCGATGACAAAAGCAACTCAACACATGGAACTGATGTGATGCAACTGTTGGACTTGAAAAAAATTTCAAAACTTTTTGTCAAATCATATTCTCAAAGCCAATTAAGAATGGCTGTTGTGAAGTTGGATGAAGGAGCACACTCAAGGTAAAGATTTTTCAATCAAAATGGAATGAAAAAGAAATAATGTTAACTAACAATAATGTAAAGAAACATTTTTAGAGGTTTGTGCTTATCTTTAAAAAAAAAAACATTTTAAAATAGCTCCTTGAAGGTCCGTTAAACCATTCAGCATACCTGCTCCTCCCTACATCCACAGCAGACCCCACCACCTATAGCCTTTGCTCCGCTAAGGTGCTGTATCCCCCCGACGTCTTGCTACGATCTTCTAATGTCCTTTGATCTCCCACAGTTCAACTCCAGAGATGGCCCTGGTCACCCACCATCTCTACGCAGCTGAGGTTCTCTCTCTGCATTGCTTCTTGCTCTCATATCAATTACTAAATCCAGAAAATTCAATCCACTGTGTTCTGGTAAAACCTGCAAACAACACTTAGAAGCCTCTTTGATTCTTTGATGCAGGGAAGCTACAGGAGAGCAGCTTGTTGAATGCTGTGACATGGCACTCATGACAAGAGAGAATTTAAGGCCATATAAATAATGAAACCATAGAGCTAAGCATGTATAGGCTGGTTCGCACAGAGAAAAAATCTAAATTTTTGCAAAAAAGAAAATACTAAATTCTTTAGTTGAACTGTTCAGCCCTTCAATGGAGAAGAGTGAATCATGGATAAATTATGTTTTGCACTAAAGTATATAGACTAAATTTGACTCTGAGAGCTTATTATGGATGGCTTAGTTTAATGCAGGTCAAGTTAGAGTTGGGGAATTGTTGAGAGCTGCTTTTCTGGTGATATTTACTGACCTCCAGAAGGTGTGCTTTTAAAAGGGGGACATTTATCTTAGCAGTAGTTGAAGATTCCCAGGAGACTAGTAGACAAATCTTGTGTAGATGAGAGAGGTTTCTACGACACTACTGTAGGAAGGATTCCAGAGAGTAGAGACACAAGCTACATAAACACATTTCTATGTGACTTTTTAGCTCAAAAATTAGGAAGCAATCCATATCAAGCTTAAGCATGGGTGGAGAACAAGTTAAACCCTAAGTAGGTTACTCTAGGACACAAAGAAATAGAAGAGTAACCTTTTCCCATAGTGGCTAAAATATACTGTATATATTTTTATAAGATGAAAAATAAGAATATTAAGATTTAATTCGTTTGGAAAGAATGTGTTTAAATATAATTTTAAAGTCGTAAGGAAACGGATGTTCCAACTGTTGCATTTCCGAATTCTTCCGAGCGGTGCCCAACTTTAAAGAGTGAACAAAGTAAATGTGATTGGTTGATTATCAAACGGGCAGGATTGTTGTGGCAGAAGGTTTGCAAGCAGTTTGGTTGTGGCCGGTGTCTCAGAAATATCTTGCTAACCAGTTAGCAACTTAGTGCTACTAGGTTCTGAATGGAAAATTACATTGGGACCAAGTACCACTTAGTCCCAACACTGTCAAGGAACGCTATGGACAGCGGAAACATGCAAGAGGAGGAGAGCTTTGTGGCGGAGGTCGTGGATGAGTCTCCTCTGTCATACATTTTTTATTTAGAGGAGGATAGCGGGTACGAAGATGTAAGCCTTCTACACCAAACCAGCTTCTTTCGCCAGGGCGAAAGAAGCTGGTTTGGTGTAGAAGGCTTACAGTCGTACATGTTTGAGCCCTTGCCTCGCAATACTACCAGTTCTGTTAGCTCTATGCCTTCCAAAAACACAGACGTCCATCCCCGTGAACATAACTCAATGGTAAAGTAAATGATTCTCATTTCTTATTTTAACTGTTGCATATATTAGCTGCAACATATGAATCAAGATGCTATGACCAAAAAAATTGGATGACGTTGATATATGACTGGCCGAATTTAGGCGTACACGCTGACATATAACTAACTGGCCTGCATAAGATAACGGAAAAAGACAGGTTTTTTTTTAAATAGAAATTTTCTAACTTTTGGGACAATATGGTCTGATAAAGAGTACATTTATATACAAGTTTAAGCCAGAAATATTTGAAATTTAAATATGACTTTAAAGGCTAAAAATACATAAATCGTTGATAGTTTAATATGGCAATAATTTCCTATACGAGATTTTAAAAAAAGGTTGTTTTATTGGAAAAAGTCATGTTATATTTTGCGGCTCTAAACAACTTGTAATGGCTCTTTGGATATGAAAGGTTGCAGACCCCTGGTCTAGACAGTCTAGAAAATAGTGTTCTTAATAAAACAATAGCAAAGCAAGTATTACAATGAGCATTCAATGAGCATTACTGGTTTCATATTATTAATTTCAATTCAATTCAGTTTATTAATATAGCGCAAATTCACAACACATGTCATCTCAAGGCACTTTCCAGTTCACCAGATCATACAGTCAAACTGATTCAAAGTCTTCTACCTAAGGAAAACCAGTTGATTGCATCGACTCATTGACTCAAAAACAATCCCTCACACTAAATATGCTTGTAGCAACAGTGGAGAGGAAAAACTCCCTTTTAACAGGAAGTAACCTCCAGCATAACCAGGCTCAGTGTGAGCGGCCATCTGCCGAGGCCGACTGTGGTTCAAGTAGACAGGAGCAGAGATACAAAAGACAACTTTAAAAGGCGGCCCCATCCAGGAAACACATAGCCAGGCAGACAAGCTCAGAGCCAGCTCCCATGTCAGAGGATGAAGAGAGCACATCCAGCCAGTCACAGTCAGAGAAAAAGGACTACACTGAAAAACAGTCTATAAACAACATCTATAAACAAAGGCGTTGATGGCAGCAGCACAGCTGATATGTCTCTGCTGGATGGTGTCACAGCCAAACAGGAACAGACGAGGCAAAGCTACTATGAGAAAAAGCAGAGACAGCATAACGTAAGAGATTAAACTAACAGATTCTGCAGAGTGGGGGAACAGAGATAAAATAAAGCAGAACGACTAAATAGGGGTCCCTATGTCCTCCAGAAGTCTAAGCCTATAGCAGCATAACTATAAAGATAGCTCAGGATAACCTGAGCCACTCTTACTGTAAGCTTTATCAAAAATGAAAGTTTTAAGCCTAGCCTTAAAAATAGACAGGGTGTCTGCCGCACAGACTAAAACTGGTAGTTGGTTCCACAGGAGAGGAGCCTGAACTAAAAGATCTGCCTCCCATTCTATTTTTAGAAGTTCTAGGAACCACTAATAAACCTGCAGATTGAGAGCGAAGTTCTCTGTTAGACTGAAAGGAAAAATTGTTATCCTACAATTTTCCAATAGAGGTTTATTTTTTCATAGAAGACAGATATGTAAATATTCAAGTTGAACCCTAAAATTGCCATTTCCCTAACAAGGTTCTTTTTTTTTTATTGCTGCTGCATCTGACATTATTACTTTATAAGCTCATTCAGCAGTAACAAATACTTGAATGTCTAACATAAAAGGTATATAAAGATAGAAACGTGATACAGATTTGACCCTGCCATACAGCAGGAGTGCACTTACTTTATTAGGTTAATGACAGCCAAGCTGCTTATATACAGCCATGAATGTAAGCCCAGTAGTAGTATGATATAAGCCAGATTTCATCTTTCAGTCAATAAAGCAATCAACTCGCAGGAGAGCCTGTGTTGCCTACATCTACTAGCTGCACTTACTGTACATGTTTCATTTGATGTGTAAATCTCAATTAAGTTTAAGCCAGAATATTATTACTAAGCCGCCATTTATCCTTTAATGTTTGCTAGTATCACTGGCATTAATAGGCAACAACCACACACTTCACATCCTGATCGTTTTCTACCTTTAATTATATTTGATAAATTTCCTTCACTAAAAGTGTAATACTCCCTTAAAACTAACACACAAGAACAATGTGTCTCCCCCGTAAATGTGTTAATTCCTGAGATCAGAATAAGAAAAATCAGCTAGAACATCTCCTAAAATAAGTTTTCCCATCATCCTGAACAAAAGAATCAAACACGGTTGCTGCATAACTTAAAGTACCAGCATTGGTGTTTTAATAAAGTGTATTCCCTGTTTTGATTGTTTGTATCTTATTAAACGTGTAGATACATTTAAAAGCACAAGATCCTTTACTGAATATTTTGTTAAAGAGCTGGAATATAGCTATGCTGCTTGCCCCTTTTATTTGAATATAAGCACAAGATAAGCATAGTAATAACAGGTGTTGAAGATCAAATGTGAATGACATAAGCACAAGCAACTCCTCCCTGACATCATATCCCTGGCACAGTGGTTACTTAAGCAATGAGCTCCCACTTCACAAACTCTTGCCTGTTGCTCTCAGGCCTGGAAATTAGAGTTATACGCCGGGTTTCATCTGCAGCTATGTCATAGCCACCAAAACCCCACCGGAGAAGAGTCTGTGTTCGCTGGCCGAATCAGGCTGTATTCTGCCAATGCTTCAGAAGCGCTGAACATATATCCCCTTTCCACTGGTCAAAAAAGGCATTTAAACCCAGGAACAATCAACTTTTAGTGGCGCTGGGTACAGCTCACTTACGCATGTATACTTGGATCAAAAACCTCAGCAAGCTTTGGATTTCCTGATTAAAAAGAATAGCAATAGTCCATTCTTGAAGTAACAAATGCATGGACTAGATTCTCAGGATCACCCCTGGACATATTTCTAATTTTTGCAATATTACGGAGATGAAAAAAGAAAATTTTAGAAACCTCTTCAAAAGTAGCACCTAAATGTTTTATTTTAGTGTGTGAGATAAATTGAATCCCATCCAATTGAAGTGACTGACTAATCAGCTTATTTTCCAAAGACTCAGGGTATTCTTATACAACAGTAAACTGTTTTTTAGACTAGGTAGCATTCTCATTGCCTGTAGAGCACCATTTCTCTCCAGTTTCTTTGCAGTGTTCTTCAAAGTGTGCAGCTTTGCATTAAACCTGAGAGCCAGCTTTCTATTTTTAAAGATTTTCTTTTACAACGGGGCTACATTGTCAAAAGCAGTGCTCAGAGACCCAGCAACCCCATCATCAAAATCATTAACTGCTTATCGACATAGAGGAGAGAGAAAGTGAAACAGATCATATAAAATGTATGGCTGCATTATCTGATAAAGTGAAAGCTTCTTTTGGGGGAGGAGAACATATTTAGAGTAATCCTAAAGGTTATTAAAAAGTGGTCAGGGAGGACAGGGTTCTGAGGAAATACTGTTATTTCTTCTCATTCAATGCCATATGTCAGGAATGGGTCCAAAGTATGAATGCCATGATGTTACAAAGTTCAGATGCAAATGCAGAAAACCGAACAGAGAGACGGGTTTTATTGAAGAAGTTAAACAGAGGGAGAAGTGTTGCTCTGAACACTGCTCAACCGGAACTGTAAAGTGACGGGAAGACACAGCGGTGGAACAGGGTTTACCCAGAATGCGGTTGATAGTTGGTGAACGGAGAAACTGACTGCCACTCAGATTTCCTGCGGTACTTGAACGGGTCGTAGTAGATAATTATCCCTTTCTCAGTGAGAAAATCAAAAGATCTCTTGGGGAAAGTGGTTCCAAACCTTCTGTTTGAACCCAAGCTCAGTTTGAAGCTCAGTTGATCCTTCCAGGGGGTGAAGGTCCGAGAAATCCAGTTTGCAGGATGACTTCCTGCCGAGAGGCAAAGACAAAAACAAAGTTAAACTCAGGTTGACAAAAGCTCAGCTTGGCTAGAGTACCCTAAACTGGCAAACACTCTGGCATCGAAGTAGTGGCAGTCAGCAGCTTAAGAACACTCCGTTTAACGAGGAAACCATCAGCAGGTGTGTGAGGACGTGGACCAGAACTAGGAGCCTCCTGGTGGATGAAGGGAGACAAACACAGAAACACAAACACGAAAACAGGAGTCCTGACAATGAAGGTGAGAATTTGTGGGACTACTCACATTTTGAACGAAGTCAATGAGTCTAAGATAGCACTAAAGGTTGCACCTTTAACATTTGAAAATTACCATACAATCAGATCATACAGTCAAACTGAGTAAAAGTTTTCTATCTGAAGGAAAACAATTGATTGCATTGACTCATTGATTTGAAGTTAATCCCTCACACTAAGCATGCTTTTTTTCATATAGTACTCTACTCTACTTCTTCAATAATATCACATAAATCTTGTACTTTGCAATCTCTTTTTATTTTGATTTAGCATACATAGCTAGCAAGGTGGGCAAAAGAAAACATAAAAAGTTAGATTGTGTGAATTACTGAAGCTAATCTAGCTCTATTTGGCTTACTGTCATTTTCATAACCAACGGCGCAAAGGCTATTCAGCATAAATAGCAAATTAGATAGCTCTGGATAAAACAAAGTCTTTTGCTATTTGTTTAATCTTTTATCAAACTTGCTTTTTGGTTGTGCAATGTACATGATTAAGTCCACCTTTATCTCAGTAGAATTGTGCTAATACTGTCCCAGTAGAGGAAGATGATCAGTTTAAAAACAAATACACAATACAGATGGTTTTTTGCATTAGGATTTAATACTTTTCTTAAAAGAAGGATTATTTAGCCCATATTTTCGTTTTATTGCATGGTAGCTAACATAATTAGCAACTGCAAGGTAAACTGGTTGGATGTAATATGGCAATGCCTTTCTCTTTTCAAATATCTTTAAACATAATTTATGTTGCAAATTACATTGTCTGCATATGCAACTTTGCACTGGTAACTCTGCGGCTAAATTACTATATTTAATTATGATCCTTGACCTGAATAAGGCATTTTAGCTTCCCTCACATCAAGAATTTAATTTGAGCTGCATTCTGATTCAGTTACTCGATCCATAGAGGCTAATGTAAAAGAAAAAAAATTATACATAATGAATGACAAATTACATTTGCTGCACAAGGCACAGAAACTGAGAGACACCGCACACACTACAGAGGTAAGACTTGGCCTGCCCTATCCAGTAATAAATTGACTGCCACTCCAATCAAAGGAACAACCTAACACACACTACTCAGGATGCCCTGTTGCATCAGGACATTCCATTTAATTAGGCCAGATCCCTTTCAACTGCAGCACAACGTCACTGTGCAGAAATGTCTTCTGGAACCTGCATGGACTCCAAGTTTTTATTCATTAGCCAAAATTAGGTTGGGCTGTGCCTTTGGGAAAATCAAAGCAAAAAATGGGAATACTGTATGTCACAAGTATACGCCATTGTTTTTTTGTTAAGCTTTATCAAATAAATGCATATTTTATCCACTTAATCAACCCAAACAAAAATCCATAACAAGCAGTCAAGCAGAACAGTAATCTTAGCAGCAAATAGAAGAACAAACTTAATTTGATATAAATGGATGCTGAAAAATACAATAAAAAAGAAAACAAAAAAGATAATTTGCATAAAGCAAATTATATGAGTGTTGTACAGAAGTTCATGAGGTATGGTGAATCTTTCCTTTATGAAAACAAATAATCAACTAATCTCTGAGAAATTTGTAAAAAAAAAAAATATATATTAGAGTGACAAAATGTGTAATCTTTATGAATATATCTAAGAATAATCCTAAATGTGATTATTAACTTACAACATAAGTCTGTCCTCTTAGTCTATAATGTGTCTAAAACCTTAAGGAATTACATATATTGAACAAACAGATTTGCAAAGGTTGCTGCTATTACTAAATTAAATAATGAGGAATAAGTCTTAATGAGTGTGTCTTAATGCTGCGAGAGTCTTATGCTATAATTGGTCATTTTGCTTTTGCATCTAAAACATATTCTGTAATTTAAGAACTTCATTACATTCTGACCATCTTTTCTGTTTGTTTTAGTTGCCAATCAGATAAATTAAATAAAGGAATATAAAATTAGATAATTTTAATCAAAATACTTCAACCTTCTAAGGTACTATTTCTCCTCAAATCTTCATGTCAGGAGGTGGAAGTGAAGCTTCTCAGGGTCCAGTGTCCAGTTTGTTTCAGGTGTTTTACTGCTAATATGTGACCTACAGTGCATGACTTGGTTATCAACAGGCCTTTACAACTCTTGATGGCATGCTGAGGAGGTAATGCAATTATTTAAACTGGGGCTGAGAAACACAGAGCGAGGATCTCAACCAAGACACTGAACCGACTGAAGGCAGGACATGATGACTCTCTTAAAGTGTAAATCTACACTCAATGGGGATAACCCAAAGCACTAATAACAGACATGTAGGCCAAAAATTATGAGCGTCTGGACTTATGTGCAAAGAGTGGGTTTGCAAGAAGCTATCTTTCGAGTGATTTAGAAAAATAAATCCTTCATTCGCAATTTTCTCCTATTTCTTATCTTATCTTAGGTTCAAACAAATTTGCTTAAGACTCAATGTAGGAGTCGTACACAATCAGTGAGCTGTTATCATATCAAAATTTTCAGGAAATTACCACATTTGTTGTTACTTAGAAGCATCTATTTTATTAAGCTACATCATTATACACTCCTGATCAAAATCTTAAGACCAGTCAAAAAATTGCAAGAATTTGCATTTTGCACTATTGGATCTTAAGAAGGTTCAAAGTAGAGCTTTACAATGTGAAAGAAAAAAAGTGCAAGTGCAAGAGACAAGAACTTTTGAGCAGGGAATTTTCTGAAAACTGCATTTACACTCATTTTTTTTTAGCTGATTATGGAACTTTGCAATTACATTTTTATTCGCTGATAACCAAACTAGTGGTTAATACACAGCTGGCATGTCTTCACGGGACACTGGTTTTATTTGTTGTTATATCATCAACAGTCAGTGAGCTCTATGTGGGATCTAACTATTATTGAAATAACACCTGAAAGGAGTTTCAGCAACATATTGCTGCTTGAAATTCTTCTAACAGTTAAACATCTATTCAGTTCAGTTCATGGCAGCTCCTTGGCTTTGTTATTAAAAAGCAATTTGTTATTAACCAAAATTTTAAATATTTGGGTTATTCATACATTAATGTTACCATTGACAATTCATGTATGAGAGAAATTGAGAGTGTAATGAAGGGATGACAGACTCGGTCTGGAAATGTATAATACAGATATGCAAATGTATTAAAAGGAGATTTTGTTGAATGTTGTATCATGTTTGTTGATGGTGAACTTTTATTAAGTAATTACATGATATGTTGCACCTGCTGCCTCCACCAGTTTTCCCATCTTAACCCATCTTGCTTTTGCTATGATTATTTAAACACATTGTCGAATCAAATTATTTCTCATATTATTATCTTTTTCTTATTTTCTTTTTCTTCTGTAATAGTTTAACCTCGTCATGTCCAGCTCTTGTGATTTTTTTCACCAGTTCTTGGCTTTTACTAGTCCTTTGATTCTGCTGCTCAGCTCAACTCTCAGTCAGCAACCTCAATCTCGAAGCTGCTAAAATATCTCCTGTTTGTCTTTAATGCCATTTATGTCAATGAACACCTGACAAGTACTGGAGACATAGCCTTTTATGGGGTATTCAACATCTATATAAACAGAAACCCAAGAACATAAAAAAATTCTTTCAAAACCCTGAAACTGGCAAATCTCAAAATCAGACAGAAGCATTTGTCCATGTAAGTAATTGATAAATTATTGCTGCTGGTGGCGTGGGCATGCTTTCAACATAAGATAGAGACACAAAGTAAAACAAAACCATATAAGAATCAAGTGGTGTCTTGATCTTGACTCTGATGACTGGATTAATATTTTATTTCTTCCACCTGCCTAGCTCTGTCCAGTTTTCATTTTCACTCATCAGATTCACCTGTTCCATTTCCTATTTAAACAGCTTGGTCCCAGGCACCAGTGCAAAATTATTCGAGCCATGTATGATAGGTCTCTAGCATACCAAGAGTGTTCTTGATTACCTGATCTTGAACAGTTTCTGTCTCTGGACATCTGAGTTTTGCTTGACCCTGTTCTGATCTGTTTTGCTTGACGTGTCTTCGGATCTGTCTCTGGATCTGTCTACTGACCCTGGCTTGTATTTCCCTTCGGTACCTCTTTGGATATCTGATTTTCAGGCCATGAAATCTGTTTCTGCATCGACACCTACTTAGGACTTTCCCTGCAGATACTTCTGCTCTCCTTCATCAACACTGACACTAGGTTTTCCCTTCGGATACTTCTGCTCTTCTGCGTCCACTGGCTTCTGCTCGTCACTCTGCTCTAGTTCACTCCTGGAACTCTCTGGGCGGTTCCTGCAGTGGAGAAATAATCCGGCTGGATTGTTCTCCTTCTTTAGGGCTCGAAATGAACTCCAAAATCAGGTTAGTGACTCACATACTTGCTATCCTTTTAGAGTTTCCTGGCTACTAACCTGACTTTCCACCTCTACAGAGATTCCAGTTATCCTGTCCCAGCTGACAAGCCACAGGTTTCTGAGCAGTAAATAAATGCTTTGTTTGAAATCACTCTGATCTTTCTGCCTGAATTCTGGGTCCAAAATTCCAAGCTCTGACAAGTGGATGCCATTAGATACTGAACTAGGGTGGTGTGAGTATTTATTTCAGCCTACTTTGTAAGGTACATTCAATCCATAATAGCAATGGTTCAGCAGCACCTCATAGCTACCCCAGTGAAACAGGAAATGTCTAGTTTTATTTTAGGCTTATTCACCACAAATTAAACTCTTCTTGTGACTCTCTGTCTGACTGACAGGGTTAAAAAAATGTTTGTGTGCTTCAATTAAAAACTTGGACTCATTATCTTAATTGCAATCTTAGTCTTTAATTAGCAACACATACACACACATAGTTATTCAGGTGTGATCAATGCCCTCCCTAATCTCCCACTATAAAAATGAGAAGAAAATAATATCAGTGTTTTACCATCTTTAATTAGAATGTAATGTCAAAATTAATAACAATCAAGTCAATTAGCATTCAGAGTTGGCTGATGCGCACTGATTCTGGTCTTTCATATTACTGCAATTCCTGGTTAATTGTCGTCATTACAGGAGCATTCAACGGAGGTTCCAAGAAAACTAATGGAGTGAGCTGATCTGACGGAAAAAGGGGTGGAAAATTGAAGAGCTGAGACAAAGATGGAGCAGAAAAACAGCCGTCTCACCTCAGCAGGATAGCTGATTTGACTGTGTCTAAATTAGATCTTTCTCCCAGAAACAGAAAACACACCCTGTCAATGAAAGCCCTCTCCTATCACGAGGCAGAAGTATTT
Source organism: Cyprinodon variegatus (assembly GCF_000732505.1). Classification (NCBI taxonomy): domain Eukaryota; kingdom Metazoa; phylum Chordata; class Actinopteri; order Cyprinodontiformes; family Cyprinodontidae; genus Cyprinodon; species Cyprinodon variegatus. The sequence goes on along the minus strand of NW_015150927.1, from coordinate 621,464 downwards.
TTATTGTCTTTCAGACCCCCTACATATGATCTTTCATGTTCACTCTAATCTCTTTAATCTAACCTCTAATGTAAAGAGAACACACAGCAAAACCTCTAGGGTAGAAAACACTACCTTTTATTAAACAGAAATTAAGCCAAAAAGGAGTTCTACGATATCGAACATCATAACTTCTCTTCAGTTATGTCTATCTGACTTTATCAGTCTCTCCCTTTCAGTGAGATACTCTTTCCAGCTTCACTTCGGTTTATACAGGTTTGTACAGTTCTCTTAAGGTCCAATTCAATTAGAGCAAGGTCCAGACTTTTACTGGGTCATTCCAACACTTGATTCTTTTCTTTTTTAGCCACTCCGTTGTAGATTTGCTGCTGTGTTTGGACTATTGTCCTGCTGATGACCCAGTTTAGTCCAATGTTTAGCTGTTGGGTAGCTGGCCTTCACAATTCACCATAGAATTTTTTGGTACACCAAGGGGTTTATTGTGGATGGAATGAATCAAGAGAAAAGCCAGTCTTCAGCCTGTAAATGAGCTCCAAATGATCAAGACGTGCCATGCTCCACTGTTATGATATGCTTCTTTAAATAAAGTGCTATTGCTCATGTTGAAACATCTTGATTTTGTTTAAATGTGTTCAACATTATCATTCATATTTTGATGTTCGTTTAAAGACCACTCTGCAAACCAAAGTTGTGAATCCAGGCTCTTTTTTAAATTATTAAATTCATTTGATATCCCTCTGTGACATTTACTTTTTTTTTTTCAAATGTATGTGAAGCTTGCATAATTTTTTTGTAAAAATAATATGGCATTCTGTTTTGCTTTTATGCAAATGACTGTCAGATATGTATCCCTCTAAAAAAAAACATGGCCCAAGCTCTGTGCAGCCAATACTCCAACGTCTTAAAAACATTAAAACTCCAATGAAAGTTAAATTAAACACAAAATAACAATAAGTTCATTTTTGACAATCTTACTGAGACTCCAGATGTGTTTATATATTCCATTGGCCCCATACAATAGTCTGGTGGAAACAGGACTGCTGTAATGCATTACGTGTAGAGGTCATTGCTATGTTTATTACTTAGCTCCAAAGGATCTAAAATGATGTATCATTACACTTCTTAAATCCTTTAATATTCCTCAAAATACCTCTTTTGTCAGTTGTAGTAAGGCGAGACACCAGAAGCACCAAAATGCAAAGCTTTTGATGGAGGTCTCAGATATAATCAGCTGAAATAAGCTTATATTGCTGTGTGATTGTTCACTCACTTAGAAAGAGGGCAAGAGACTCAGCCATCAAAGAGAGGGGTTGATCTGCTTCCCATCCAGACTGACAGGAGTCAACTGATGTTGCTTGGACTTTTTTTAAGATGCCACCTTGATGCCTTCCTGGAGAGAAGGAGAAGGAGGCTCGGGCTGGGTCTAGAGCTGGGGTCACCACTGTGTTGCCCACGGTCACCAAGGTGCCCTCAAGGACCACATGGGTTGCCCTCATAGTGTTCTAAACATAGAACAACTCGCCAATGGGCTAAGTTTGAAATGTTATTTTATTCTGTTGCTCTTCTTCTTTTTTAATCATTTAAAGAGCATTTCAAAATAGCAATGTCTAAAATAAAATTAGAAATTAAAGGAACAATAAAATATGTTTATAATGTACAAAGTTTAGATGAACACGGACCCTTGCAGTTCATGGGTCAGTATTGGTGGACCTCCTAAAGACTCAGTACTCGTGAAGTGGCCCTCAGCCTTAAAAAGGTAGGTAACCCCTGGTCTAGAGTGGCTGTTTCTCTTGCCTGGCTTTGGACTGCCTTGGGGTTAACCTATACTAAGACTCAGTATCCCCCTATACTGAGAATGGTGCCCCCACAACGGCTCAAGAGATGATAGGGACAAATTTGAGTATGAGTCTGGGGAAGCATTAGACATCATTTGAATTGAACCATTGGGATTCCATTTCCAGTTTCTACACTCAACAAAAGTATGAGCGCAACTCTTTTGGTTTTGCTTCCATTTTTTTTTTTATATGAACTCAAAGATCTAAATCTTTTTCCACATACACAATATAACCATTTCCCTCAAATATTGTTCACAAAACAGTCTATATCTGTGATACTGAGCACTTCTCCTTTGCTTTACAACCTCACAGGTGTGCCATATCAAGATGCTAATTAGAAACCATGATTAGTGCACAATTGTGCACTAGACTGTCCACAATAAAAGGCCACTCTGAAATGTACGGTTTTGTCAAACCCCTCTATGATCATCTCTGTATAAAGGACCTTGTAATCTATTCAGATTTAACAAAAAAACCTAAGCTGTGGTTATTATTTTTGAAAGAATGTTTCCTTTTTTGTTTTGTCAAGGAAACCCGATCAAGAAAGCTAGCCATATTTCTCCAGACTTGTAATGACAGACCTGTCATGAACTTAAGCTAAATCCACTACCCTCAAGCTCAATTTTTATACCACACAAAAAAGACAATACTTTGGGGCTTCACACATAACATGAAGATGTTAATAAAAGGTAAAAGTTGAAAAGACACTCAAATAAGGGTGTCTTCTTCCTGCCTATTGATGGAAAGTTAAATGGAAGGAAAAAAATGTCAAAAAAGTGAAAGTTTAAAAGAACTCTTTAAGATACATTAGTGGTATTTGAATGTTAGATCATAAGATCTTTTGACATTTAGAAGTTGTCTAGCACTAGAGCTAATTTATTTGGATGATTACACCTGGACAGATTGCATGCTGTCTTATTTGATTTTTACTTTTATATAAACCTGTTATCTAGAGAATGATGGAGTGACTTAAAGTAGCTTAGAAATGTTCTTAGAACCCCTTACAGATTGATATGGAGCAATGATTTCTTCTTTAAGGGTCATGTCCTACTGCATTAGCATTGTGCTAACCAACGTCTGTTTGCTGTGGTTCAACAAACTGTAAAAGCCTCTACATTTATTGACTTTTCCAGAGATTTTATCACAAACAATAGAACTGTGGAATTTGTTTAGTATTTTGTGTACTTGAGGAAATTCTTTAGTTGCCTTGATATGTAAATCCCTTGAATTGAAAGGACATGTACTTTGTTTTATCATTATTGTATGTTCAGCTTTAAGAAATGAATTATCTACAATCAGGTCATTTCCAGAAGGGAGGCAGCACCTTTCAGTCCCCAATAAGGGAGAAAAAAGACCCAATGCAGTGTAAGATGTTTGAGGCTAAAACTGTTGGTTTGAATCTGCTCTTTCTTCTTCCAGCTCAGAAAAATGCATTAAGGAAGACTGAAAACGCAGGATCATCAATTAATGATTTCCCAAGCTGCGTTTTTCCTGCCCTGAGCCTGGTTCTGTAATCAGTGAGCGAATAACTTGTATAGGACGGCTGCTAATGAGGTCCAATAAAGATGTTGGCCACGGGCTGCAGAGGATGAACTTGGATCCTAGTTAAAAATTTCCCTTTTGGGATGAGATGACCCGCAGGAGACCGCCAGGCCGTTGAGGTGTTTACCTTGAGCTTTTTGACTAAATATTAGATCTTAATTATCTTTGCAGCCATTTGGGATGTCAGTAGATCCGGCAGCAGGTTCTCTACTCTGTAATCCAAGGTGTTTAACATTCCATCTCCCAGCAGTTTGGAAAACTTTCAGATCACTCGAAGTGGCCAGAGGTATTATATCTGAGAGCACAGCTATATCGTTAAACCGCATTATGCTTGACCCGAGGAGGGAAGGTAGGATTATCTCAATGCTATTGTTTTACATTTGGAGAACAGCCGAGGGTTTAATCAAATCACCGAGCAATCAATGCTGCGGCTCCAACGGACACTTCCCCCTGCCCTTGGAACCCAAGGAGTATTCAGAGACGACACCAACGGCTAAAAGAGTCGCTTCGGATACATCATCACAGAGAATGAGATTAACCTCCCATCCCCCGCCCACTGGGATATCTAATGTCACTGAGCTTATCTTCTAAGCGCTCAATCAAACTCCAAGAACAGACTCTGGAAAACACCTTGCGGCCTTTTGTTTCTCTTTTAAACACCCACAACATACTGGCAACTTGCAAGTAGCATTTTTTTTCTGTTTTTTTCCAGGAAAATATCCAGTAAACCAACCTGCTTTATTGCTGGTGGTGTTTCTGTGGAAAGAGAGGGAATAAAAGTAAGTATACGATGCAGTTTGTGGATGAAATATTGGGACATAAACTCCTGTGGCAGTGACTGGACTCTGTCCCAGATAGGTTCATTTATTATTAAGATGTTTTCCTTTTTTCCTCTTCAGTTCATTTGTTCAGATCGACAACATTTAAAGAGATGGATCTAATCTCCTGCAGCAGTTAAAGTGATGGGAAAAAAAAGGAAAGATATATACTATGTAATCTGAAGTGCAATTGAACACATTTTGGAATTGTTTTCATTTTCATTAACATCAGCAAACTTCAATGTCTATTAGTTCTATATAATACGACGGACAAAGGCAAAGATACAAGGTGAAAGCAGAATATATATAAATCAGAGAATTTCAGCAAACATTTTTATTTTACCCCTTTACTGTTATGCTATTCATTTCTGAAATTAAGTAGGTAGCACGTAGAGCAAATCAGTTCTAATGTGTGCTTTTTTTGCAGAAATCCACAGCTCAGGTGGGAGAATCTATTAGCATTTCTCAGACAGATACGCACTAACAGCTAACAACAGTTTGCAGTTTTCCACAAGCCATTTAAAGCAAAACATCATGTGTAGCTGAAAACTAATACTCCACATCACTCTGAAGACACCATCCCCAGTGTGAAACACGGTGGTGGCAGGGTCATACAGAGCAAATATTTTTCCTCTGCAGGAACGGGGCACCAGGTTTGAGTTGGTTGGAAAATCAATGGAGCTAAATATAGGATAAACCCTGAAGAAAACCTGTCAGAGAATTGAGAGAAATTGAGACTTAGTAAGAAGTGTCCCTTTTAGCAGGACAATAAATGTCCTGTCCTGAATTAGAACTACCTAATAATAAGAAAACAAGCAACTGGTGAATATCACAAGAGTAACATGACCTCCTACGTATAAATAAAATGATCTGTCTGTTTGTGCAAACAAAGACCTCAGATAACAAGAAACCTAATTTACTGAGAACGTTTTTCTGGTTGATGAATGCTATTTATGTATTTAACCAATGTAGGAACAATTAATCTGAAAGATTTGACCACTTGCCCTCCTTTTAATCTTCTTCAATTTGTCATGCTGCATACTGTATAAAAACCAGTATCACCTGATGTCATAAAGACACAGAGACCCAGAATGCAAGCTTTTTAAAAATTAGCTGACGCTCATCGCAATCCAGGCAGTCATTGGTAATATTAAGATTCCATACATTTATGCAGTCTAATGATCATGATATATTCAAGATATATATTGTGCAACCCCAAAACCAATTACTTAAAACTGAACAATCTTAGCCTTTATATTTTAAAAGGATGAAATTAACATGTGTAGAAGGTCCTGGAGGCTAGCACAAACTTGTTTTATTTATTTATTTATTTTTATAAAATGGAAACTTTAACTACTGGTTTCTTGTAACAGTCTCAGAATGAGTGTAAAAATATTTTAATACAAATAGATTAATTGCACAAAAAGTTCTGCATTGTTCTGCCAGTGATTTTCTTTGTGTGTGTGCGTGTGTGTGTGTTAAATTGAGCCCCAGAGCTGCAAGTGGACTCTGACTTCTTTTGCTGAAAACCAAATTGGATGAAATCCTTAGCTGGATGCAGAAAATACATTTACATTAATGTGACCTCGTTTTTCATCCCGACCAAGACTGGTTTTACAAAGAAAATTACGGCCAGCCCATCATCTGAAGTAAATTATATATGTGAATGCATATTTTAAATATATTAATCTGAAAGCAATTTTCAGATTGGCTCCCTGTCAGGTTGGCAGTCATCATCTTTTTTTGCCCCTTCCACCTCAGGCATTGTTTCTTTAATCTAAAAGATGAGTATTAAGGTTGTTTTACCAGTGCAGCTTTCTATGTAAGACTTTCCACATGCTGTGAAGGTCCACTACAGACAAGTTTATTCTGTTTACTCCTACTATCCTTAGGCAACAGCAACCTGAATAGCTTCTTTATAAGAATATTTGTATAGAACAAACTTCTAAAGAAAGAATATTATTAATAATATAACCTTTTCAAATCAAATTTATACACCATACCATTTTTCTTTTGGTTTTACATTTAAACCAAGTAAACATGGCTACAAACAGGGCTAAAGAAAAGTACCCACCCCTTTGGGCTACTATTTCACACTGACCATCAGTAACATATCCTGTATAGGTAAGCATTGCTCTATAATGGATTAATGAATATTCTAGGAGCATATTGTGCAATATCTACTCTAATCTACTGATGTGCTAAATGATATAAATGATATAAATTAAATAATTAAAAAAAATGAAAAATAGACCTATACCAAAAACCAATCAAATGTATACTAGGTTATCACACCAGTATATTTATATGAATGCCAACAACAAATAACATTATAAAAAAATACTTTAATGTACAGGGTTACTTTTTGTACATAAATCTTTCCTCGCCTTGTAAAGATAAATCCATGTTTTGTATGGTCCAATATTGTCACAATCCTCAAAAGAAAGTAATGTACCAGTTTAATAATGGGGAAGCTATTAGTGAGCTCTTTATTTTTTAATATATAAAAAATATTTATCTGAGATTGTGATTATTAAAGAGCAACTATGCAAATTAACAAACATCTAGAAAAAGTGCATTACATCATATTATTTTCCATGTGAATCCCAGATTGTTCATTCTTCTTTGCCTTTTCTTTTTTGCCTATCTGTCTTTATCCATGCTGGGTCAGATCCTGACCTTTGAAAAAGGAGGCAGAGAAAGCAGAATAAAGTGTTAGCCTCGCTACATGCAGTTAGCCAAGTCTTCTTGTTAAACCAGGTCCTGGAAAAATATGTTTCTTGCACAACTTCTCCCTCCCTCCCTCTCTCACTCTCTCTCTCTCTCTCTCCAGTGTGTCTCCAACTCCCGCAACTCAACCTGTCAATTACCGGCAAAACGCACTGTGGCAGGAAGTGGTATAGAACAAACACTTCCTGTCGGGGCGCAGGAGAGCTGCTCTCCTATACCTTTGTAATGCAGAGGAGCTACTGCGCATTTACAACTGTTAACGAGAGTCAATGGGCAAGGGTTTTGGGCCCTACAGCGGAAATATGTCTCCAATCTAGCGAAAAATGGAATTACCCTTTACTAGACATTAAAGATTATATATTTATCTTGCACATCTAAGAAATAAATATTGATATATTTCAAAATATTTTAATGTTAATTTAAACATAAGTTATAAAAATATATATTTCATGTCTTAATCAGGGCCATTGGGTGGGAGGGGCAGCGCCCTAGCGCCCTCTGTTGGCCGCCACTGGTCTCCCTCTGTATTGGAATCTGATAGCAGAGCCCTATGGATCAGCAGACTGAAGAACTAATGCAGAATTAATTGTAAAGACATGGCCACATTCACCCTTATTGATTAAGCCCTTCATCACAGAACAAAAAATGTATCTGATTAGTTAAAGTTCATATCTGTTTTGTTGCCTAACAACCACTTTTAGCTTAGTTAGCTTTTCTGTTTGAGGGAAGCTCAGACTGTGATAAAGTAGCTCTCTGGGTCACATGACTCATTCAGTGACAGATCTGACTCAAGTTACATAAGGAATTTTTGAGAAAGGGCAGTCTGTATGGAGCATCAATATACACCAAGAGCTGTACATTATCTTAAATTAAACTAATACTTGTGTAAAAAGTAAGGCAGCATTTTATTGCTTTAACTTTATTGCCAATATTTTTCCACAAGAAATGGATGAGAAAGGTTAAAGCGCAACCCCGACAGCTTTTTCTTTTAACTTTAGAAACTTTTAGAAGATCAGTGACCTGAGATCAGAGACAACAGGAGGCTTGATGCATCTCTTTGGGGAGTGTTGGCCTAGTGGTTAGAGCAGTCCGCTTGTCAGCTTACAAGTACCAGGTTCGATCCCCACAGCCTGCACTCTGGGCTCCCTGAGAAAGACTCTTAACCACACACTGCTCCCTAGGCGCCGCACAGTAAAAGCCCACTGCTCCCCAAGGGGATGGGTTTAATGCAGAGGTGAAATTATCCAGTGTGAGATTAATAAAGTTCAATTTTAATTATTTAAGTAACTTGAACTTCCTGAACACTTTAGTAAAGAAACAGGCCAAGCTCTTTGGTGAAATGTTTAACCTTTCTAAAATTCGTATAGAATTATTCAAATAATTTTTTTTATTTGGTAATTTACTTAATCAGATGCCACAAGCTATTGAAAACTGTGTGTATTGTGACTTTTTTTGGTTTTACATAAGTTACATTTACCACTTGTTCTCCCTTCCCTGTCACTGATAGCTGAATAGATCTTCGACTGCTTGTTTAAAAACATTAAGGAAGTTTCTTTTAACTTTTTAATACATTTTTCGCTCTTGTTTTTGTATTGCTTTGGTGTATAATATAGTGTACTGTGATGAATAGCTACAACTAGATTTTTGTATTTTTGTGATTAACTAAATTTAGAAAAGATTGTTATTGTTAAGATTGAAGGAAAAATTATTCCTGGACTGTCTTAAATTCTAATATTTCCCTAATATACAGCTTATAAGCAATTAAGTTCATGCTAATAAGACATTTATAAAACATGGTAAAATCAACTTAGAGGTTAAGTTTGGTTAGAACTTAATCATAAATAAATCAAGTGAAGCCTAATGACTCCAGATCGATCTGTTTTTGTCTTGAATCTGTTGTTTTCTGCAACCCGAGTAGCTTCTTGTTGTGAGAGGTCATTAATTTATCACAAAAATGAAGAAAAAAAACCTAAGAATAAGTTTAATCAGTACAAATGTTGTTTGCTGTGTGGTTGCAGAAATCTATCACTGCCAGAGTCTAATGTAGGCCATATCAGTTTGAAAGGAGCTGAATAGATGCTCTCACTTACACACAATTGCCTTATTAATTCATTATGTGGTAGCTGCTTTCTTTGATAAATAATAAAAAGACATCCAGGCTTGGAGATGTCAGTCATACTTGTTTTCTATGCTTAATTGTGTTTGAAATGTAAAGTCTGACAAATTCACCTTGAGTAATATCTTAAAGCATAAATGGGTGTGCATGTCTTTTTTCATCTCTCTGTGAATAAGCCTCTTCTTCTTTTGTTTTATAAGAGTCCTGAGGGAATTCCTTCGTCCTGACCCAACACAGAGCCCTGCTTTGAAGATAATGAGGGGAATCTTGAAATCGGCTTTGTTTAATTGATAGTCAGTGTAAAAACAAATCCTAACAATCTATGGCTAAGTCCAAAAGAAGCAGCTCTTCCATTTGAATTTCGTTGGTGAGAACAAAGCAGTTTTATTATAACACCATGCCAAGTATTTGGATGTTTGAGAAAATATTCTCTTTGTCAGAAGATAAGTTGAAGTATTTGCTTTTTTTATTTTGTGCAATTATTCAGACTTTCAATATGTGACAAGTTAAAAAGTTAGATATGGGTTGAGATTCTTCGGAAAAGCAGAGCAGCAAAATTTTTATAACCAATGCATAAAATGCACATCAGAAGTCGCTCATGAAATCAAAACCAAATTCTTTTTAAGTCATGAAATCCACTTAGGTTTAGGCTTCTCACCTACCAATGTTAGGGTTGCCTTCAGGTGGGGGAATAACCCAAAGGTATTAACTTAGCTTTAGATATAAAGTCCAATAACTATAGGTTTAGAACTCTGGCAAAACGTTTGGTTCAAACCCTTTTGTTTTCTGTGTGACAGAACATTATTGGTAAAAACATTTAAGAACGTTCAAACTAATCTAAAAACAGTAGTCAGGAGTAATTTGTGAAAGCTTGAAATTAGAGTCTAAATTAAAACTTGGAATTGAATTGAATGAAAATTAGAACAATAAAAACATTCAGCCAAATTAATCAACTTCCGGTCTGGTGTCACGATTGTGTTGGAGGTTTTTGTGAGGACTAAATGCAGAGGCAGGGAGGCTGATGTGAGTTCTTGCAGATTTAATGGGATAATCACAGGTAGCAACAGGAATTCAAAAATCCAACATAAAAATGTTAAGTAAAACAGGAATCCAAAAATCCAACATAAAAATGATAAGTAAAACAGGTATCCAAAAATCCAACATAAAAATTAAACAAAAAACAGAACCATGGAGACATCAGGGGAAAAGAATCACAAGGAGCCAGGGTAAGATAAAGTAAGACGAGGAACCAACAGTGAGGGACTGCACAGAGAGTGTATTTATGGTTGACTGAACAAAACGCAGGACTAACGAGCTTATAAGGAGCAGGTGTGAGTAGAGCTGACGAAGAAGCCTAGGGAAAAGAAAACACAAGGGGGCAATGGAGGACAGGCAAAGAAAAACCTAAGAAATTTAAATGAATCCAGAACACACCAATAAAGCTAGAAAATGAAGAAAAACATGGATAAACATGAAACTGAAAACTTAGAGTAAACCAACAGAACCAAGATTGTTATATCTGGTATGTATTTGAAAAGGTTGCAGAGACTTAAAAAAAGAAAGACCATGTAATGACATTATATTATATGAGTATGTAATTAAGGCATAAGCAGTTTTTTGCTAGGTAGTTCAGTACGAGTTATATAGGTTTCAGGACACCTGTGCAAGTGTTTTTAAGATAACACCTTTAACACCCATTCCTTTTGTGACATAATGGAAAAATGTAAAGAATTGTGGCCTGATAGTTAAAAGGTGAAATGTCAACCTCCAAAATTATGGTTCATACTGGAGTATTATTTCCTGATGTTTGACAGGACCATTTCGTATGTATTTGAATAATTATAAACAACAAAGGGAATCTCTTGCCTGTCTTCTTCCAAGAAATGAAATGGGTTCTTTGCTGTCTAACAGAGATTAAATCTTTTTGGTAAAAAGTATGTGAATAAAGTAGGGGCTAAAAAGGAAAATACCTCATAATGATACTGGCTGAAGAGAGTAAATGTACAGATGAAGAGACAGTTCAACATTTGATTCTATATGTGTGGATAAAAATGCTTCAAGTAATCAATAATGGGTTTTTTCCCCGTTCAGTTTGATATAAAATAAATTTAAAAACTAAGCTGTACAAAATAGCTTAGAGATTTAATCTTATTTTACACAGCTTATATGGGAAGGGTGTAATTTCACTGTGTGGGTTGTAATTTTACTAATTTTATATTGTCTTACTATATCATAAATTATTTAGCTCTATTATACTTACAATCTTATGTTTCTCTCTTCTGTAAACGGTTGCACTACAAGAAAAGAATTTCGCACAAGGCATTATTAAAGAAATAGAGAAACATGAAAAATTGGTGAGATTTCATATGATACATTTTAGTAAAATGACTATTCTAACAAAGCTAAAGGTATTGGACAAAGGAATTGGTTGGTTGGGGTTTTGGACTCACATTTTTCCTTGGAAAGTCTCTTTTTCTGCATTGCTGCTCTCTCTTCCCACACAGCAGCACAGATAACCTCCTTTGAGGTGTGGAAAATCACCAACAGAAGGAGAAGAAGCCGACTGAGAAAGGCTTGACACACAAAGGGATGAATTACAACACTATCCTGTGATGCAGTGAACAACCGATTGATTGATGGCTCTCAGCTTTGTGTTAGCGACCAAAGGAGTATTTCAGGTCCAAACAGCCCAATATTATTCTATCTTTAGCTGTGCTGTGGTAGCACAGTCCTGATTTTAAGATTTAGTGATAAAATTCAGATTTTAGAGGTCCCTCCAAGGTTATGTCTCATATGTTTGGTCCTAAATTCCCACTTTGAGCAAATGCTTAGCTATTTTGGATATTATGTGGAAAACCATATATTTCCATTTTGTTTTATTTGATCTGAATAAATGAGGTGTGCTATCTCTTTTTCCCCATCTGCAAGTTTTGAGCAGAGGCAGCAAAGATTAACAGTATTGCTTCATGGACAGTTAACCTGAAAAGTCCCATTCCAGCACCATCACAAGTCACTATCCAACAGCCTGTGCACACATATGTTAGTGTATCAGACAACATTAGCGTTTTTTATCCAACAACATTGGTATAAATCTTGCTTCTGATCTGTTTTATTTTGTTCTTTTTAAAGATCAGTGGGTATCCACCATATTTTTTGTTATGTTTATTCATCAGGCATTTCAGTTTTGAAATATCTTTTGATCAGAAACATTATATGATAAACTAAATCAGACATAAAGGCTTACAAGAGATGAGATTCAAAAGGAGACAGTTAAAATGCTTTAAAATGACTCTGGAACTAAAACTTTCATTTCAAGGCTCTATAATAGGAAATCTATAAGAGGTCGCTAGGGTGAATTTTTCATGATTTGCTCTTTTCTTTCAACTGCCTACCTCTGCCCATTTTCCAATTACAGTTTATCTAATCCACCTGCTCCTGCTTCTTTATATACAGCTCAGTCCCAGCTATCGGGGCCAGATTATTGATGTTGAGTTTGTGATTACTGATGTTGTTGCTCATGCTTTACTTCATGTTCTCAGAGGCCAGTGGTGAGTGGTTTTTAGTGTTTCATACAGTTTCCTTATCATGTCCTTGTCAGGATCCCAGTTTTTGTGTTCGTCTGTTTGTTTTGTCTTTTGTGTTTCTCCCTTCCACCACCAGAGGAGGCGCCTGGCTGCGGTTTGCCTCCTCACACACCTGCAAGCTGTTGCCTCATCACCGGACTGCTCTTAAGCTGCTGGTTGCCACTACTTCGACGCCACAGTGTTTGCCATTTTGGGGTACTCTAGCCAAGCCTTGTTTATGCTGAGTCTAATCTGAGTTTTTGCATTTTGAGTTTTTGTCCTCTAGCCAAGCTGAGATCACATTGAGTTTTACTGAGCGCATGTTTCTCCCTGAGTCTCAACTTTGTTTGTTCTTTGCCTTTCGGCAGGAAGCCTTCCTGCAAACTGGACCTTTTCGAACCACCTTCTCCCAAGTGGGATCAACTGAGTCTTACACTGAGCGACGGATTCCAAACAGGAGGTTTGGATCCAGCCACCTTTGAGCACACCAAGATCACTCACTGAGTAAGGAAGTCATCTTCACCACAAACCGTTCAAGTACCACAGGAAAATAGAGTTGCAACCAGTGGCTGCATCATTCCACTCTGCCCGAGTTCTGGGTAAACCCTGTTCTGCACTCCACCGAATCAAACTAACTCTGGAAGACCAACACACAGACTGGAGTCTACGTGTCTCTTCTCTTCTCGTCTTCCAGTTTCCAGCTGAGCAGAGTTCGGAGGAACTCTGCACTGAACTCAAAATGACCTTCAATAAAACCCGTTGAACCTTATTCTGTGTCTCTCTGTTTGGCTTCACTGCATGTGGGTCAGAGCCTTAGAAAAATCATGACAGAACACTCTGGACAAACCACTGACCCCGCAGAAGCCATTCAGAGAGCCCTTCGCCTTCAACAAACATCCAGACATCCAAACAGTCATCCAGAAACACCACAGTTTCTTCCTCGATCTGAGTAATCAACAGCCTGAATTAAACTGCCGAGTTACAGAGCTAACTGAGGCTGTATGTTTTTCTCTCCAGGCTTCGGGCCCTGCCAGAGAGCTTGCCCCGCAGCAAGCTAACCAGGTTGTTTGTCCTCCTCCTCATACAGAGTGTCAACTGGCTAATTCCCCCAGGTTCGATGGGGATCCTAAGAAGTTTTGTGGATTTCTAATGCAACGTATCATCCAATTCAATCACGCTCCAAGTAAGTTCCTCCAGGATTCATCTAAAATATCATATATTATTTCTCATCTCACAGACCGAGCCTTGGATTGGGCTGAGGTAAGATTTTCCTCCTCATCCAATTATGGGTGCACTTTTGATCAGTTTCTCAAAGAATGACAAAACACAAATTTCTTGAGAAGTTTTGAAGCTTAAACAACGACAGAAAACAGTTTCTGAATTTGCCATAGATTTCCAAATTATGGCAGCCGCTTCAGGATGGAATGAAGCAGCCCTTAAAGGGGTTTTTTCTCAGGCACTTCGTGAATCTATCAGGGATGAATTAGCCATCTTAGACGAGCGTGCCCTGTTCCTGTCTTGTGTCTAGTTTTTAGCACACCATAGTATTCTATTGTGTGCTTCTGCCTTAACTCTCTGTTGGTCTCCTGGAACCCCTTCAGTTCCTCTTTGGTACCTCTGATCTTCTGGCCTTGACTCCTGTGACCCTCTTCAACACCGGTTCTGACTTTGTCTTCGGAAAGTCCTGCCTTCCATCGTCTGCTTAGATTTGCTCATCAGCATCATCCAGTTCAGCAGGCTTCAAGGATTTGGCTCCTGGAACTCTCGGGGCGATGTTCACCTTGTGCTGTTGGCAGCCATTCTCCAGGATTCCACTCCTTCCTCTGGGCATGAACGGAATTCTAAGACCAGGTTAGTGACTCGCATGTTCGTAATCATCCTCCATCAGATTTATTTGGTCCCTCACTAGAGGTTTCCCGCTGAAATTCTGGCCGTAGATGCCCTGGCTGGTGAATTACAGATTCAACATTTATTAATAAACACTTTTGAGAGGTCTACCTGTCTGTTGGCTTTGANCACATGTTCGTAATCATCCTCCATCAGATTTATTTGGTCCCTCACTAGAGGTTTCCCGCTGAAATTCTGGCCGTAGATGCCCTGGCTGGTGAATTACAGATTCAACATTTATTAATAAACACTTTTGAGAGGTCTACCTGTCTGTTGGCTTTGAGTTCTGGGTCCTCTGTTCTGTGCCTTGACACGTGACGCATTGTTTACAGTTCACTACCGCAGTATTTGAAATTGTTGTAAGTTACTGTAATTAACGGTTACTTTGGCTCTGATCCTTCTTTCTTTTTAAATTTTAGTTACGCCATCTTTTTTTATTTTATTCTGGCGCTTAGTATGACTAGAACCGCAGGAACAACAAACAGTTTGCAGAGTAAGGATTGTAGATTTTGGACATTTGGTCAACACCACCGGAGAGGATTTCCCCTGTAGCGAACTGATAAACACGGTGTTGTCCAAAGTTTTTTTCATTTCTTCATTGAGAAAAACCATCAAGCAAGCTTTTCAGGTAAGCATTTTAAGCTTTGTCCCGACAATTTTTTTTTCTTCTTTTGGTTTAGCATAGTGCTACTTATGTGTAACCTAGCATACTTGCTAATCGACGTCCAACAGTTAACTTTCGTGAGATAAGGCTTTAAAGTTTAGTTTATGTGGACATATACATACTTTGCTTAACGAGCTGTTATTTGTGAAATTATTGTAACCATTTAGTTGTGTGGTAAAACGGTTTTAGCCCAGTTGCTCGTACTGTACACTGTTTTAACAAAGGTTCTGTGGATTGAAAAGACTCAAAAACCCTTAGAAAAGAATGTTAAGGCGTAAGATGTGTAACCAATGCACTGGCAGTCCTAAAACATTTTAGCTATTTTTTTTGCTTGTTTTTATTTTGCCATTAATTTTCATCTTGCTTGAAGGTTCTTCTTGAGAATAAATCCAGAAGATGGAACTAAATGCATCGCACAGACTGGAGTGAGTCGGAAGACTGGAGTGTTGGTGAAACAGAAGACAGCCACTATAAACAACAGAGTGCTGTCCTTTCTTCGCCAGCTAACAGACTTTGAGTGGAAGAACTTGGATTAGGTAAGATTCCTTCTATTAAGATATTTTCAAAATGGATAATTGTACTGTAGTCTTGGATACTTATACTCATGTTCATTTTCCTTATCCTTTATAGGTTCTGTGCAGCTGCAGCTGAACACAGCTACTATCACATGAAATGGGGCTACACCCTGTCCAGGTTCGCCATCCATTACACACACAAAGAACCACATGCACATTCATTCTTACCTGGACTGTCATTTAGAATGTAAGCCTGCACCTAACAGTCAATATAAGGTTCATTTGATCAATTTATATTGATGTAAATTCTATCAAAGAGGTTGAACGGTTATATTGTTGAATGCTGTTTGTATTGTTTGTTACAACTGTTGTTCTTTGAACTAATGATTTTAATAATATGACTTGAATTTGAAGGAATTTCACAACTTAAATGAATGTTTGAACTTCAAGACTGAAGTGAATTTGTAACTACTTTTGTGCTTTGAGACAATGAGATTTTTTTTTTCCATAATATAAAGTGAATTTGAATGAATAACACAACTTAACTGAATGTTTGAATTGTACGATCTTTAGGAAGTGATTTTGTTACATCTTTTAAGCTCTGAGCAAATGAAAAAAGTACTGTCTATAATAATATGAATTAAATTGAGAATTCTAACTAAAAGTCACACATTAGCTTGTAGTTCTTTTACCATTTGTTAATTTTTTAAATAAAGACTAGAATGTTTTGGAATATATATGTCTGTTTTGGATTTATTATAATTGTTAATAACAAACCAATGAAGTA
>NW_015150927.1:590823-603970 GCF_000732505.1 Cyprinodon variegatus | reverse complement strand
TGTATAGAGGCCCATTTCCAGCAACTATCACTCCAGTGTTCTAATGGTACAATGTGTTTGCTCATTGGCTCAGAAGGATAATTGATGATAAGAAAACCCTTGTGCAATCATGTTCACACATCTGAAAACAGTTTAGCTCCTTACGGAAGCTACAAAACTGACCTTCCTTTGAGCAGATTGAGTTTCTGGAGCATCACATTTGTGGAGTCAATTAAATGCTCAAAATGGCCAGAAAAAGAGAACTTTCATCTGAAACTCGACAGATAACTTGCTAAGAAATTGAAGATTTCCTACAACAGTGTCTAGAAGAACGTTGGTGAGACGCAGAACAAATGAAAAGATGCTGGAAGAATGCCTGATGACATCTGTTAAGCATGGTGGAGGTAATGTGATGGTCTGGGGTTGCTTTAGTGCTGGTAAGGTAGGAGATTAGTACAGGGTAAAAGGGATTCTGAATAAGGAAAGCTATCACTCCATTTTGCAACGCCATGCCATACCAGTGGACAGCGCTTGAATGGAGCCAATTTCATCCTACAACAGGACAATGACCCTAAACACACCTCCATATTGTGCAATAACTATTTAGAGCAGAAGCAGGCAGCTGGTATTCTATCGGTAAGGGAGTGGCCAGCACAGTCACCAGATCTGAACCCCATTGAGCTGGTGTGGGAGCAGCTTGACCGTATGGTACGCAAGAAGTGCCCATCCAACCAATCCAGCTTGTGGGAGCTGCTTCTGGAAGCGTGAGGTGCAATTTCTCCAGATTACCTCAACAAATTAACAGCTAGAATGCCAAAGGTCTGCAATGCTGTAATTGATGCAAATGGAGGATTTTTTGACGAAAGCAAAGTTTAATGTAAAAAAAAAAAATCTTATTTCAAATACAAATCATTATTTCTAACCTTGTCAATGTCTTGACTCTATGTTTTATTCATTTCACAACGTATGGTGGTGCATAAGTGTGACTTTTCAGGAAAACACAAAATTGCTTGGGTGACCCCAAACTTTTGAAAGGTAGTGTATATATAGATTAAGAAGAATAAACTGAATTTGAAAAAATTATTCTGCACTTTTCAGTGAGTAATCATAAATTTTCTTAAAAGACTGGAAAGTCTTCCAAAAGATGAAGGAAAGGTTTGAGGAGAGTTATATAGTTTTCCAAAAAGACTGAAAAGTAAGTGAGAAAAGAAAGGCTTAGAAAGTTTTAGTAATGTCTTCTTAAAGTCCAAAAAGATTGGCATTGGGTCAATTCCTGCAAAATAACCTATAACATTAAGACAAATTAAGCCTGGGAAACATATAGTGCATGTTTATGAAGAGAGACTGGTACATTTCTTGGAAGCATTCTGTAAGTTTGAGGAAAGTATCTTATAACTTTCACACACATATTTTTTTTTTTATGTTTAGGTAATGTATCGTAACTTTGAGAAAGCCTGAGCAGTATGTTCATAGGAAAGCAAGTTTAAGGAAAAATCTTGTAATGTTTAGAAGTTAATCCTGTTATTTGCAGACATGACCCTGTAATGAAGTTTAGTACTCTGTGAGCACTGAAAGTATAAAACAAAATCCAAGAAAATAAACAATAAATCATTTTTCCCTAATGCCATGCAACAGAATCTAAATCATGCCAGACTCGAAGGAACAGTGTTGGGGACCTCTGAAGTTAACTTTGCAAAACAAACAACATGGTGTGTACTGGTACCAGAAAATGTTAATGAGCACAATTATTCATCTTTAAAGTGTTTTAGACATGGATGTAAAAATGAGTCTTAATTTAGTTTAAACATTTTGAACCAATTATAACTGTCCCTGTTTGTCCCATGTAATGCAGGCACCCTTTCAGCCTGATGGATGATGGGAAATTTCGCCTGAACCCGAATGTGTTTTCCTTACTGATTAAAACAAATGTCGCTCAGTATAGGGTTTGACCTAGCACAGACTCTCCAGCTGAATCCTGACATTACTGCAATGATAAAATGTCCTACGAGAAGAAAATCAGACGCAGTGGGACCTCAGCACATGGAAACGATCAAAGCCGATGAGGTTAAATGTGGTTGACCTTTTACGCTAGGGGTCAGTGGTGGATAATGTGTTAATAATGTGACGGATAATTTGCATCCTGCTTTGTTTAGCCCATGAACCTGTAACATATGCAATTAAAGGTGTCATCCAGTGGGATAGGTAATACCTGCACTTGGATTTGATTAATGGGGTAAAATATTAAAGTTTTATTTTTGCTTGTGCCTCAGATACCATATTTTCTAGCTAAAGTGTGCACTCTTTGAGATAGGAAAAAAATGGTAGCTTAAAGAAGTGAAAAAGAACATGCTCATTTTTTATTTGCCAAAGTGCCTTATGCAAATGGTATAGTAAAACCCTCCATTTGTGGTTTTATTACTCTTTGAATAGTCTGGTAAAAATGGTTGGGTTTATCATGCCAAAGTTTGTAACCACTTTTGTATTATAGTGAGAGAAGCTAATTCATTTCAAGATTGAAATGAATTGGGGTTATTCTAATAATGTCCACTAATACTTTAGAAAGCCTGAAACCATAAAGAGCTAATTGGGAAAGCATATAAAAGGCTAGAAATTAAAATAAGAAAATATTCTGTTTTGAATTTCAAACCCATGTAAATATGAATAATAAATCCTAGTTCAAAATATTTGAAACTGATTCTCTGATGACTCTTTTTGTTATTGCTGATGATGAGATCTTGTAATATCCTGGAACTTCAAGTAGGAGAGACAGTTAACTCATTAAACAGAAAAGTATAGTGGTAGTTTTTACTGCCCCGTAATGAAAAATCAGTCGTTTACTGATGGTAATATAATATTTACAAACATTGTATTTGCAGGTGAATTATAGATACGCTTTTGGACGTACTTCACAGTTAAACATGGTGTTGATAACATTAGGCTATCAGAAATGCTTTTATTCAGCAGGCATATGTAAGCTTTAAATCATATGAAGATTTAGCATGTGGTTAAATACAGCGGAGCCTGCAGACTCGTCCCCGCAGCTCCTGGGGTCTCCGGCATTGCGGTGGCTGGGCCTCTGGTTCGTCTCTCCTCTTCCCTTCATGGGGGGTTGGATTTCCTGGCTTGGCCTCTCCTGGGCGCTTTTCTTCTTGGGATCTGTTTGGACATCTGGGGCTTTAGGTCGCCCGGTGCTCGCCTCGTTGCTCTGGAGGGGCGCGTCTTTGGGTCTTCACAATCACTTCTGAGCATTTTTCCTTTGAATAAACTTTACATGTACGAGGGCTCTCTCACAAACAACTCAACCTATTCTCATTATGAGTGCGTATGAAATCGTACGAAAAGTTATGCACAGTAATTCTGTAAGTTTTGGACGTTTTTTTCGTCGTATGCGCATGCGCATCTGACGCACCATTCACGAATATAGAATATAAATTACAATTAGCCCTAACCCTGACCCTGTACCTAACCCTAAGATATAAAACAGCAAGAAACGTAGTTAGAGACATGAATAAGTGATGATTGCACTGTTTTTCCCATTTTTACGTCCGTCCGCGGATCTGCTTTTTTTTTTCTGTCTGCCAGCGCATGCACACTGATGTGGTTTTTTGAGGAAAAACGTCCAAAACGTACGAAATAGTGTGCATAACTTTTCGTACGATTTAATACGCACTGATAATGAGAATATGTTGAACAACTACAGCTGCTTGGCTCCAGGTATTTAGAGATTCACTTCCATACAGAAAGCCCATATTATTGTCTTCAGCTACCACAGAATACATGTTAGATTAAATAATACCACTTATACTTCAGCAATACTATCAAGGTGTTGCTTTAATGTATCTCTTATACTTTATCCGTATGTTGTCCAGTTCTTTTTACATCTCTTTGCAGTTAATGAAGCATACTGAAGATGTTTTATCATTATCTCCCTTTTATCTCCTCGTTCTTTCATCTTTTCTCTTTTTTCTGTTTTTCCTTTCCTGTTCTACTTACATTGCAGTGTCCATAACACCTGTAATACTCCCTGCATGATTTATAATATAGCTATTTATATGCATAAATCAAGCAGAACATTATGGTGATAGTCGTACTGCTCTACTTGCGAAAGTAATGTCTGTTTGGGTCTCTTTTTGTGATCAAGACAATTATTCCTATTGCCACATTGCCAGACAGGACACTGTTATAAAAAAAAAAAGAAATTTCAGAAACGTTTGAAGGTTTCTTAGCATAAACAAAAATCACCACAAAGTAATCAACACTTCATCTTAATCAGCTTTATGTTCGGACAGTTACTACGGCACCCAAAATGTTTTTTTTTTTGCTGGTGTTTTAGGATCAGTGGACTAATAAATTGTGTTCAGGAAAAAGGTGCTCACCATATCTTTAATTTCCATTTACTATTTTTCAATCTAATGCTCTAGTATCTCAAAGTCTAGAAATTGTCTCATAAATCGATTTCCAGAATGTCTTATATCTGATATTTGTAGTTTGATGTATTATAGGGTACTGATGTGGTACTAAATTGGATAATTTAATCTATTTCATGTTGTCAGATGGGTCCAGTTGAAGTAATTCCTGAACATGAATTAGATAGAAAACAGGTCAGTCACAATGAAGAGACATTTTAAAACATACTTTTTGATATTTTATTTATTTATTTTTTTATTTACTGCAGTCTTGCACATACTGGAAAAAATCCAATTTAAAATTTTTGTGTTCAGATAAATTCTGCATTAAGTTTGTAACACAGTTCACATCTTACATAAACAGATATGAGATACAATTCATGAGTAAAACATTGTTTTGACTTATTGTGAGTTCACTCTAATCTTACCAGTAACCGATTCTCGGTTTATTCTCTCTTGTTTTGTACAGAGGGGTCATCAGAGACGGTGCTGCCTCTCTCCTCGCATCAGATCTCTGTCATAACATGTCTCTGGCATTCGACACTGCAGCAGAACTCACAGATGAAACACTTCTTTGATCAGAGAGCCCTTTGAGTGTGCTCTTTAAACATCCACTGCCACATTCAGGAGGCATTAGCAGCAATGCCACAACACCGCCATTGTGCCTCAGCCTCTTGCACAACAAAACTCACAGAAAGCAGGCAGAAAACTCAGAGCCAGGCCATCAAACTGCATCAGTGGTGCGCCAAGATTAAATGGTTTTACATTATATGAAATATGTGAATAATACTGCCGTGTCAAATGTCAGGCTGTAGTTCAGTAATGCTTCTCTGACCCATTCCTGCCACTTGCATTTTTATCCTCAGTTCCGCTAATGAATATGCAGTTGCTTTTAATCACTATTAGCATCCTTTTAAGGAGAAAATGTTGATGTGACAGCTCAGCTTGCTATAGGAAAAACAGCAGCAGGAAAACGGCAGTGTTAAATATTCATAAATTTCAGTTGCCTGCACAAGTGAATGTAAAGTTTTATAGTGTTTTTTTTTTTTTCATCAAGGCAACAACAAGAGTTTTGTCTTATTTTATATATCATTCGAACCCTGTAAAAAAATTATGTTTGGAGATCATGCTGATTAGTTGTATCTTTTATGTCAGATCTGGTTGGGCTCACTTTAATCAGTATTTGGACTTCATGATCTTGGTTATTTTGTGGGTAGAGGTGATTGTATTTCACAAATAAGTTTGCAAGAGAAATATTACAATTCTTGGTTTATTAAAACAAACCAGAATAAATATGGCACCAATCTGATGTCTTAGGTACCACTAAAGCCTCTTTCCCACAGAAAAGAGCAAGTTATGTGGGTTTTTCAAACCCGGGTTGACCTGCTAATCAATGAGCATTCGGCAACTTTCCCATATTGCAAAAAGCTAGGTCTGATTTCCGCTAACAAGCTGTATGGCATCGGTGCCTTACTGCTGCATGTCTGGTGGTTAGAGTTGATGATATCAAAAGTGCTTTAGAAATCAGGAAAGTAAACAATGGCAAGCAACCGAGAAGGGAGCCAGGGTGTAGGTAATGTGCTTTGTTGTTTTGCTCTTTTGTCCGTCCAAATCCCTTGCAAGACAACTAGGTCAGGATTTGGTATATATGCAATTAAAGCAAGTATCCATATTGTATGAGAAGCTCAGAGAGGTAGTTGGATTGTTGCCTTGGGGATAATTTCTCATTATTTGAGGATTATCTCATTATCAAAGAACCTGACAGTTTACCTTGGCAATGACCATCCATGACCATAATGCTATCTTTTAATGCTTACTATGGTTAACCCCAATTTAGATACATGTATTCAAAATTGTGAATAATAATAAGCTGTTAATATGTACTATCAAATGCATACTATATTCAAAGGTGTCAGCTAGGGCTAGATTTCCTTTGTGTGTCGCTTTGCAGGTTGATGTCAGTATAAATTCATAAGAAAGCAGGGGTAGGACAAACTTACACTGAAAATACACTCTGAATCATGTAAATCAATAAAAAACAATGGGGCAGCAGCAGAACCTATTGTGCATGTTCAATACATCAAGATGACTTCAGTCTCCTTCCAATGAACATATTAATCTCCATTACAAAAGTGGTGGGCTCTGAACCACACTTTGTCACTTAAAATAAGCTAATGCTGTTTTTTACAGTTGAACAACACTCTTGCCAAAAAGAACTAGTCATTTCTGAGGTTCCACAGGGTCCTGATAAGGTGCATCTAACATTTATGATGAATGGTATGTCTATTTTTACTAAAAAGCAATATACGTTGTTATACTTTGAATATGTGACTTTAAATTATGCTTTTTCTTCTCATGTACCTCTAGAAAATAGAATAGAATATTGAGATAAAATGTATCTTAATATACATTCAAGATACTCAATATCCTTGCCGACTCCAGGGGGCATGTACAGCACAAACTGCAAGCTTACAAAACCACACTACATAAGGAAGAAAAAAAAAAAAAGAGCTTTTTTACTTTTTCAAAGGGTCTTTACATCATCCTAAAGTGGTAATTTTATGGTGCATCACATTGTATTAATTGGGCTGTATGGCAGAGCAGTGGGTAGTGCAGCAAGAATGTTCTAGGTTTGATTCCCGGCCCGGTGTCTTTCTGCATGGAGTTGGCATGTTTTTCTCGTGCATTCTTTGGTTCTCTCATGGTACTCCGGCTTCCTCCAAAAATCCAAAAAACATGACTGTTAGGTTACTTGGCTTCTCTAAAGAATTTACCTTAGGTGTGAGTGTGTGCGTGTGCATGGTTGTGTGTCTGTGTTGCCCTGCAAACTACTGGCCAACTGTCCAGGGTGTAACCCGGCCCAACAGCCCCATCACAACCATGAAAAGAACTTAGTTGGAGAAAATGGATGGATGGATTGTATTAATTCATACTCAACTAACTGAAGTTCATAAAATTTTCAATTCAAAAGAAACATGTCTTGTGTAATGTGATGCATCCATGCTGCTGCAAGTTATGTCCTGATGTCAGTTTGGGAAAGTGATATCATGAAAAAACATCACACCACATAAAGAGTGGATACAAGGAAATTCTTCCGATCATCATCACCTAAGACTAAAACTGTAAAAGTGACAGCTGAGCTAAGGAGCCATATCCCCATACTTGAAAATTAAAGAGCTGGAGGAGACACAGTTAGCACCCGCAGCTAAGAAGCGGTAGCAGCACAGAGTCTCAAGTCTCTCCAACTGAGCTGGTACTGTACATCCTGATCATAGCACCAATCCCAGCTGCAGTGGGCTCTCCCAACCAAATGGTCACTGTGGTCCCCTAGATGAATTTGGTGAGGACAAGCCCATTCAGATGATTCTGAAGAAGTTTTCATGTGCGTATGAAATTAAAAATGTGCTTGTCATGGCAATGAGAGACCATATACTGTAGATTAAGCACACTATGTATGCATCATAAATGTATGTGCAGATCTGTGGGAAATGTTAACACTCCCCCACCCCCCGCCCTCTGTGATCATCACATGCACCCCTCACAAAATTGTTCTGCTGCTCATCCACTATGTTTTGCCACCTGGTGCTGTCCGCATCGCTACAAACTTTTCTAGGGGCAGAAATTCTGTCAGCAAAGATGCCACACGGAGGCGCATGGAACTTCAAATGATGTAATTTGGCCATGTGGACTTCATGGGCACGTCAAGCATAAATTAAGCTTAAGGTAACCTGCTGTCTATCAAAACTGACGTAGTCTGGTGTCTAGGTTAAAAATCATTCTTTAAAAATTGGAAGTTGGACTTGAGCAAATTAATTTGAAAAAATAAATAAGAAGAGAAGTACAGAAGATTAATAAATGCTAAGAGTTTTGGTTTCAGTATAAACAACATTAAAAATGACTTGTTTAAAATGTTTAGGGAGTAAGAAAAGCCCCTAAAGGTCGGACCAGAGATGGACCAGTAAACTGAGTTTTTTCTCTTTGACTCATATGTTCTGCATCTTTAGCACCTCTATAATGACCAATTGGACCAACAAGCTTATCCTCCACACACCAGATATCATTTGGATATAGTGTTCTAGGCTACATCTGGTTGGTCTGTCATAGTCTGGATTTATTCAAGACATAGTTTTCGAAAATTTGGCTGTGTTTGGTCCGTTTGATTTTGTCCCACTTTAGTGCAATACTAGATATTCAATTAACTAAAAATTATGGCTTTTCACGTTTCACTTTTCAACCAAATGTAGTTTTTGTTAAATCAAATATATCTTTTCAATGTCTTTACAACCAATTTTTGCTTGGTGGGTATCAGCTAAAACTAAGATAAACACAAAATGCAGCTTTTGCAATCAATAAATAGTTTTAACACTTCCTGTCAACATATAGTAGGCTGAAGATCTTAAAAAAGGGCATCAGTCAGAAGCCTAGGAAGGGTTATAAAGTAATTTTAGAGGATTTGGGACTTCAGGAAACCACAGTGAGAGCACAATTGCTCCAAAAGTACATTGACAACCCCCCCAGGGTGCCACAAAAAAACAAGAATAAAATTTCACAGGCCTCAGTGCCTTTGTTAAGGTCAAATTTCATAATTCAACATAAAAAGAAACCTTGAAAACATGGCCTCTATGGGACAATCTCAAGACCACAACCACTGTCAAATAGAAAGAGCAAAAATGACCATCTTACATTAGCCAAAAAAATACTATCTCAAAGACTTTTTGGAAAATATTTGGTCGACTGAAAAGAATGACAGACACTATATTGAAAGATTGTTTTCTATTGAGACCTTACATAAAGTTAAGATAAAATGCATTCAGCAGAAGTGTTTTCTTAGTGATAAAGAGAAGATGATCTCTTACTTTCACAAGAGATCATGAATGAATGAAATATTGGTATACTTTATATTCATACCTATCCAAAAAAAAAAAAAAAAACTTTGATGGACAGGGTTTTGACATTATTACAAATGGTATGGACAAATACAGCAGTAGCCATTCAAAGTTTCTCCACTTTCCTTGATGGGCCCTTGGCTGGTCCCCAACAATTATATAAATATTTGTACAAAAATATTCTTTCTGTCATGATTTGTGAACATTAAGATCTAAAGAGAAGCATCATCTCCTGTTCAGACCCTGTAATGCAGTAAAAGGGTGCAGTCAGAGTAAAAAAATGTGCACTGGTAAAAACTAATTGTGCATATATGATAACCCCTATGAACTAAATATTTAGTATTATCTAAAACGAGATGTTTTTAGTGCAAACAAAGCTAACTATACGATTTATCTGTGTCGCTGTGTTACTTTAGGCACCTGGATCCAAAATGTACTCACAAATGAAAATGCATAAATAAATAGAGAAATATTTACCCTTACAGTTTGGGTACATTGCCTGTTCAACTTCTTTATGTTGGGTCTGGGCAAACCAGGCCCAATCACGTGCAGTAGCATGACTCCAATCAGGGTCTGCCATCCCAAACATTTTTCTCTGAAAAGCCCCAGTTTGACCAGGAACTGTATGGGCGAAATTTCTCTTATCTCTCTAAAAGCAAACTCTGCTTGGCCTTTGCAATTTCGAAATATCCTTTATTATTACTATCGTTATTTGAATAACATTGAGTTAAAGGTGTTTTTTATGCACCACCACACACATGCCTCAATATGGCGGTAGTTGCCTGGCTGTATCACTGACTGTTACAGTGAGCCGTGTCTCCTTTGTGTACAGTAATTATCTTCACAGCACTATATCTCTACATTGCAACAACACAGAGATAAATATTCATAAAACTGTCAAAACATTGCCAAGGGGCTATTCACATTTCCATGGTAAATGGCTTGTACTTATGTAGCGCTTTATCAAGTCCAAGGACCACAAAAGCGCTTTCCAGTAGATTCAATCAGTCACGCATTCACACATGGATGAAGGTAAGCCATGTTGTACATCCAACTAAGCCAATTAGGATCTAATGTAACCTTCACTCATCAAGACTAAATGTCCCTGAAATAAAGCCTATGTCGTCCTAATAGTAAAGCATAGTAGTGGAATCAAATTCAGATCATGTCTATGAAAGATTTTGGGCCGAGACAAGGTTTACTTCACCAAGACAAATCACTAGATCTGCTTTGTGGTGGATGAATGTGGAGCACCTTAAATAGGCCCAGATGAAGCTAATCTCTGGCAGTTTTTTATAGAAATGGAGACCTTCCCTTTACCTGTTAATACTGTTAGAGTTCACAATTGACTTGGGTGGTAAAAATTCCATTTAACAGTTCGATTTTGTCCTGACTGCCAGTGTGAAAGACTTCAATGAAAAGTTGGTATCCCTTATTACTCAGATAATGACAGAAGAACAATGGCCCGTTGGAACCAGGGAGGAAACACAAATCTGCCTGTACTGAAGGCAAACATCACCTGCACTGCAAAGATTATTAAAAGTCTAATTATGCATATCAAACACCACAGACGGGACAATTAGAACAGAGGGCTTCAGGCTGCCTGGCACAGATGGTTTGCTCATTTAAAGAAAGTACAGACAAGTACAGCACACTCATGAAGGATTTTACTCTTGTTGCAGGTCCCAACAGAGAGGAAAGATGTTGGAACAGACCTATTTAAATTGGAAAAAGCCCTTTTTTTGTTTCCTCAGTGGAAGAGATGGCCAGCACATTTCAGTAGGACATGCAGCCATCGATGGATACATGGCATAAATCAGGTTTTTGTATTTTCAGAAATATTACCCATTTTCTGCAGGCATGTCTGCACAATAAAACATTTATATATATATATATATATATATATATATATATATATATATATATATATATATATATATATATATATATATATATATATATATATATATATATATAAAAAACTAGTACGATGGAGTTTGAAATACAGTGAAAAGTTAAAGCAACCTTTGGACAAAGTTCTACACAAACAGATTTTTTTAACCAACTGATTTATCAAAGATAACAAGCAAAGAACAGGTATGAACATGTTCTCTACCATGGTAACCTTTCCATGTATTTCCTGTGATTATTTTTACAAATGCATACATTCATCTTTACAGATCTAGAAATGAAAAGACAAAGTTGAATGTAAGCATTCTTAGATTCTCTCCATTTAGATTCCTTCAGCAGATGCAGATCCTTATTCTCTATCGCAGCAAATCCCCCTGTTGTCCAGCTTTGCAGTAATGCGATTACTGTATGGTGACATGACTGAATCAGTTGACATTTAGGTAATATTAAACTTTAGTGAGTCCTGTTGCAAACTTTAAATGTCAGACAGAGCAGGAGATACATGCTCAGTAATGGCCTGCTTCACGTTAACTTTACTTACTCTTTTTCGTTACTAGAAATAAAAGCAATGTAAAGATTTTCACAAACAGATTGCACTTACAGGGAGCAGTTCTGTTGTTTTTATTCAACTAAAATTGTTAGTACATCTAGACTGTAGGTGTTGTTACTTTAATCATTTTATATGCAGAAACCCTTAAATGCGGAAAATAACAATAATTTAGTTCTTCTCCTAAGTTTCTGTTTAATTAAAAGGTCTTGAACAGACACCTATTTTAAAAAGACAATATTTGTGTAGGTTTTTTTTTTATCCAAGTTGCCATGGTAGTTAATTTTTTTTATTTAGCTAGTTATTTATTTATTTTATAATTTTAATAAAGTTTTTAAGTTTCTTTTTTTTTATTTCTGCACAATACTTCATTATATGTTTACACTTTTTTATATTCTTTGAGTAAATCAATCTGATGGAAAACTGTTTGTTATTTATCTTTGTCTTAAGTTTGTTAAGTTGTTTTTCTTACCTTTCCTGATATTTATTTGCATATTTATTCAATGGGGAAAATGTATATTAATTTACACTTTAAAGTTTAGATGAGTGTTCTTTTTGCTCAATAAATAGCAGGTAGTTTGTCTTTTATAAGACAGTGAAAGATTTTTATTTTTATTCTTGATGATAATGAAGCTTGAATGCATATTTAGACCTGAAGACTTAATTAAGATTCAGATTAACTTTATTTTTTCATTTGGTTGGTACTTCTGGGAAAATGTTTTTCTAAAAAACCACACAACGCCTAATGCTACAAGCTAATCAGCCCTGTGAACACATCCGCCATGGCCAATCATCATCTGTTGCAGGAATCTGCTCTAAAAAGACTGATAGGGAAGTCTCATTTCTGCTCCATGCAACATCCCTCCATCCCCTCTTCACCATCTTCCTTGTTTTCATCTGGCTGTTTTCCTCTTTTGGCCTTCATTCTGCCACCTGTGTCAGGCCCCTGTGGGAAAACCTTATCTATCCTAATTCCTCTGCTAAATCATGATATAAAAATTCTCTATGGGTACGTCTTCCACCAGGCCTGAACACCAAACTCTCTAATTGTTTGTCTTTTATTACAGTTTTTTTTTCAGATTGAATTGCTTCTATATTTAAATGTTTTTTATTTCAATAGATTTTTCTCTCTGTATCTTGCCAGGGATAAAAAACAAAAATACAAAGACTAAATCTCGAGTTGGTTTGGGTTGCTAGGTGAGGGGCACTTCCTACCGACTTTGTTGTCATAATATACAGTTTTTTAAAACTGCTCTTTGTTAATAGAAGCAACAGAGACCCAAATGGTAGTGCTTTTGCACAATAGGTTCTTCTTTTTTAAATACTTAAAGTCGTAGGGAAGTTATATTTAAATGCCAAATCATTCTGGCTTCAACATGTATATACTGTAAATGTACTCTTTATCAGACCATATTGTC
>NW_015150927.1:577437-590023 GCF_000732505.1 Cyprinodon variegatus | reverse complement strand
GGCTATATTGATACTGTTTCCTGAATTATTTAAGTCAAATTAGTTTATTTATATAGCGTCAATTCACAACCCATAATAACTCAAGCCCGCTTACAGAGTCAGTCCATCAAACCCTATGAAAAGATTGGTTAAAAAGTTTTCTACCTGCAGGCGACAGCTGCCGAACCTGCAATTGATCATCTACAGCTTAAATTATACTTACCGGTAGACCACAGGATGAATTAATGTTTTTTTTTTTTTTTTTACTTGCCTTAGCAAACAAAACATCAGAAATTATGAAAAATTTTTTTTTCCTTTTCTTTTCTCTTCTTAACTTTTAAACTCAAAGCTTCCAATGTTGCAGTGTCTTGTGAAAGTATAACTTTCTATAAAATACAGAGCAATGGCAGGTAGACAGGACAAACAGGACAGACTGATCAGAAGAAGAACAGACCCTGGGTCCACAGTGAGCAGTCACAGCATATTTTGACACCTTGTGTCCTGTTCTGGGCTGCAGGCTGTCAGGCTGCTGCATGTTCTCAGAGCAGGAAACAACACGGACCCAAACTTTGGTTCATCCTGTCATCTGCTCCAGACCACAGCATCACTCCCCCTTCTTCTGTTTGCCCTTCCAGCAGCTGGATGTAGCTCTGGTTCAAAGTTTTTTACATTCAGAGTTTATGACTTATCCTGGGAGGAAACAATAGAATGATATACTAAGGTTCAATTCTCAAGTTAGAGTGGATGGGAAATGTTATTTCTTTTCGAGGTAAAACTTATCCCTACAGGCTCACAATGTCCAAATCACTATGTAGCCTAGATTGGCTGGATAGGCCTCTTTTTCGGAGAAATGGTAAAGTTTATTTTCATCTCATTGATTCCTACAGAGGTCTGGCTGGTTTTAGAGCTTTAGATTGGTGATGACACGATATGACATTTTCTAGTATAAGATGTAGACAAATGTTAAAACATAAAGATCAAGGTAATACTTTAAAGGGCTCCTGTATAAAATAGCTTCGATCAAAATAATTGCGCAGCTCAGTGAAGGTGATGTATATAGTAGAACGACTTAGAGTTGCAACAGTGATTTTGTTACAGTATTGAATAGTGCTCAAGTTATAATGAATTAACATACAGTTATGGCTTTCCGTTGCTTTCCCAGTGCTTCAACCAACATAGGGATGGCGTCACCTTATTTAAGTTTCTTAAGGATCCTGAGTGGATAAAGCAGGTCAGATGAGATCCAGAGAAGTTGGATTACTACACTTGCTTGTGTTTGGAGTATATTGAGAAGGATTTTTTTTCCCCCATTTCGATTCCCTCATTGAAAGAGTCGCCTGGTAGCTGAGTAGCTGCTAACAGCTGCAGGTTTTGATGTGTTTCTGTGAGAAGTTGTATGTTTTACAAAAGGCTGATAGCCTTAATTAGAGATCAGAGCTGGCCCTTTTACATCACTGGGATGTAATACTGGCTCAAAGCTGGAAAGTGTGACACAGCAGTTTCTGGGTGATGACAGACTTTTTTCTTACTGTTACAACACGCTCCCTTATTTTACAGTCGGGCCGCTGGGTTGTTCTATTTCACTTTGGCATAGTGGTAATCCAAATAACTTCTACTACCAAACAGCTCAAAGAACTAATAGCCATCTGGCGTTAGTTTACAATATGGGAACCGCTCAGGGAAGAATGGCATGACTCATTTGTTAGGTGCTGTCCAAAACATTTTTTATACTCATTCTTGTTTTGTTTAGTCAATCATGTCCTGTGCAGAAAGTAACAGATTATACCCATAAATCATAGCTGACTATGTTTCAGAGGGAGGGGCTTGCCCTGAGTTTTTTCCTACAAGAACCGGCCCTGTTCATTGGTTACTTAATGGCTCCAAAGACTTTCCCACAATGTGTAGATCTCTAACTCAGCTTCACAGATGTTCAATGAGCTCATTGGCCTTTCTTCTTATTTTTAAGTACTACTCAGCCCACAGAAGGCTTTCAAACATACCTTTTTATGCTGACAAAGAGAAAGTACCAGCTGCAATAAATCAGGATCAATAATAAATGAACAAGACTCGGCCTTGTCAGGTGAAAAGATGCTCCAGATCCTTCAGCACCATTTATTCATGGCTTAGGTGAATACATGTATGTATAACTCTGGCCTTATAAATAAATTTACACTTGTGCACCCCATTGTTGTTTTTAAAGCTGATGATATTTTGTTGTAATATCAGCTTAAACAATCATTAAAATCCCAAGAAACATTTTGAAATTTATGTTCATGATTAAATAATCCAAACCTCAGACAAGAGCTTCATATTTTCATCTTGCAAAGTATCCCCAGTGCTGTAAGAAGACAGAATCATGCATGTGCGTGCATAAAAACACACAGTTGTCCCTGAACTCTCCTACAAACAGGCAGTGTGACACTCAGGAGATGCATATAAAGGGCATGCAGGGGGAGTTACAGCAGAGACTCAGGACTCATTGATCTGCTCACAAGGGGGGTTAGGTGAGATCAATCTGCCTGCACCACAGTGACCCCTGGTGGAAGATCAACAAAGGGAAAATGTCTCAGTTTCCCCTTAATTTTCTCTTTTTTGAAAAATGAATGGTTTCTCTGGATTTTCACAGATTTCGGAAAATAAAGCCACACTTGTAAACTAAATAATGAGTAACCAGCAATGAATGATAAATCATAAAGTTAAATAATTTTCTGTTAGTGATCAATCAAGCATGTATTTCCCCCCTAAAATAATGTTATTAAACATTTTCAAGTTGGTCTTTATTAGATTTTGTTTAACACTGATCCTGAAGATCACAGCTTTGGACTTCATGTCTGCCATAACTCTTCTATCTCTCTCTGCTATGTAAAGATTTATAAGAAATCAAAGAACTCATGTATAATGCATGAGTTGGGCCTATAAATACATCAGACCATATCAATGAATATCACAAAGCCTGACGCTCTCTGTAATGTTTGAATTTAACAGCTGAGTGAGAATTCCTAGTGATCCTTTTATATTGGAACTCACCTCAGGCTGGGAGCAATGGTTTATTGGAATATTGTCAAAGAAAAACAGGGATGACTGTAGTTATTGGCATGTACAGTAGAGTAGAATTGCCTGAATAGCTTTTAAAGAGTGCTCCTTTTTTGTAATAACTCATTTTGTAACTAGAGATTGTTTAAAATTTCTACCATAAATTCAGTAGAGTTATTCTGAGAATGTTTTAAAAACTATTTTTTCTAACACAAAATTTGTTTTTGTTTTTTACATTAGATAACATTTTAAAAAGTGTAAAAAATATGCGCTCTCATGTACTTTTGTTCTTTTTACAAAAACTGTTGATTTTCAATAACCCTTCTTTATTTGAGCCTAATTATATGGGTATTGTAGTGTAATATTATTGTTGCTAAATTTAAAAATACATGGAGTCTTTCAGGTTGAAGACAAATTAAACATAAAAGAAATGTTTGAATATTAATTATAAAGTCTTGCATAT
This sequence comes from Cyprinodon variegatus, assembly GCF_000732505.1. Lineage (NCBI taxonomy): Eukaryota > Metazoa > Chordata > Actinopteri > Cyprinodontiformes > Cyprinodontidae > Cyprinodon > Cyprinodon variegatus. The sequence goes on along the minus strand of NW_015150927.1, from coordinate 586,548 downwards.
TTTTATCATGCTCATTAAATATATATATATAAAAAAATGGTATTATACAGGTTATGATGCTTATTTTCATGTTTCCCCCCCCCTAAAAATACTGTATCGGTTCCCTGTTTTGTTTTATTCTTTATTACAAATAAAAAATTTTTACAGAAAAGCATCACTGTCTGAACTCCTTCCTGTTCTCCTGTCCATGTTTCACTGCAGATTCTCTATCCTCTTTGTCAGACTTTAAGTGACAAACAAGAGAGAGAGAGAGAGAGAGAGAGAGAGAGAGAGAGAGAGAGAGAAACAGAAGCCTAACAGAGGCTGCTGGATAAATCGCGAGCGCATTGGAGTTGTTTACTGAAGGATAAAAGTGTATGATGTGATGCAAATACCATATAATGCTAGCTACCTAATCCTTATACACAACGCAAAATTATTTAAGGGTTCAGGAATATTAGTTTTTAAATTTGTACAGACTGACCTACATCCCCCTGTTAATTGCACCACCATGGAGTTCAGTTTGCATTAGCAATAACAGGAAAATATTGATTAAACTAAAGGTTACTATTAAAAAGAAAAGAAGAACCCTTGTGCCCCCTCCCTCAGTCTACAGTCTGTACACTTGTGAAATAATAACATTTTGAATAACCCTACACTTAAACTGCAATCAATATAAAATAATGTGTATTCTGGGTTTTCTAAGACTGTGATAAATTAAGCACTATCCCAGTGTGGAAATTAAAGGTAAAGAGGGCGATCTTTTATTTCGGGGTGGATCATCCAAATAAGTGGTCCTCCCAATTGCCTATCATTCTGGTGACACGTTCACATAAGGGCATCTTAGGTGCTTGTTCTGTTAGCTATCTTTTATGCACATGCACATTTTCAGGAAGGTGAGCTACGGTTTCAGATAGTCATTGAAGCTCACCTTTCTCACTGCGGTTCTTTGAAAATGGCCAAGGGTCATAAGAGAAAAAGTGTGTACGAAGTGTATGAGAAGAAAGAAAAGCCTCAGAGGAGGCAGATATATCCCAGAATGCTTTGCACAGAGAGCTCTCGGCGCAAAGCATCATTACCAATTTATTAATAATTTGATTTATCAGTTAACTGTTAGGATTAATGGATGTCTGTTGAGGACCCAAATGAAGAGATGGAAGGCAGAGATGATTTCTTGCAGAGGGTAGAGGGTAACAGAAGCATAAACCCAGAAATAACAGGCAGAGAACTCAGGAACAAAACAGTAGGAGACCCTCATGAGAAACATACATTAAGACTAAAGAGAATCCAGCAAAGGAACTGCAGAGGAGGAGTATATATGACAGACAGAACAATTAATCGATTATTCATCTAATTGGGAGCATGTGTGAACAGAAGCATCTAGAAGACAGCTACTGTAAGGGGAAAGAAGGGGCACTAGAGGGCATCAAAGAGTAACCAGGGAAATGCAATAGGGCTTGAAAGAACTAATATAACACAAAAGGGAAAGAAACTAGTGAATAAGAAACATAGAATGAGCAAAAGGGAAAACTACAGGATGGAGGATTGAATGGAGAAATTTAGATAACTAATCTGCAATGGGAAAACATAATTTAAAGAAAACAGAAAACTATATATAAGCAGAACTATAGCACAGTTTTAATTAAAGGAATGCTGAAAAGAGAACTAAAATAAACACAGAGGAAGAGTAAACTAAGAAGTAAAATGATAAAAAAAAAAAAAAACTTAACAGCAACACAGAATGACTAAATCAAAGAAAAATTAAAACACCAATTGAAAACCTAAACAGAAACAAAAAGTCCAGAGAAGCAGTTATGACGTAACTCCCAGAGATGTGAAACAAATCAAGCCTGTGTTAGGTCACAGCTGCTAATGCTGCCGTGATTGGCTAAAAGATCAGCATGGGGGGCATATGGGCACTTGATTTACCCAACCAGATGGAACAGTTGTACTGACTGTCCCTGCCTTTTCTGAACATTTTCTACAGGAGCTTTTTCAGATGGATATTTGTAGAATTCAATCTAGATTATTCCATGTTAATAGCAGTTTACAAAGCATCAGGGATGCTGCAGCTTTCTCTGTAGATATGTAGTAGTAGACTTGGCCATGACATACCAGTCACATGAAATACATTGTGAAGCTTTAAAACTATAAGTTATTGAAGTTGCTCAAATCTAATTTCTTGCGGGATGAAAAGACCAGAATTGGGCCATTATACAGCTATGAAAAAGTCATATATGAGTCACATATGTGGAAAAAAATTTGACTTGGGTTGCATTTGCCTACCATGTAAATATACCCTTAGATGTCTTTGTGGTTCCTCACCTTTAAATCTCCATTGACTAAGTTTGGAAAGGTAAAGCGAGGAGCACACAACCCTGATGTGAAACAAACAAAGATATCGTGCAGAAACTTTACACTAAAATGGATAAATATGATGTTGCATGCAATGAACACGTTCACATTTAAAGCAACCAAATTTTTTACAAGTTGATCAGAAGTCTAATGGCCCTTTCAGAAAGACGCATATATTTCGATGTGCTCTGAAACCTAATATGTTCAATGGCTTGTTCTTCTGCAGCACAGTTTATCTCTGCATTGAGTGCAACACAGTGCACCATCTTGTGCGGTCAAAGTTCTTTGTACTTCAGCTTTAACTGTTGCGTACAGTAAAGGAATAGCTACATATATATTTTTTCTGAATTCCCCAAAATAGACTAGAGCCAAAATATGTATACCTTCTCAATGAGTTTTGATTCATAATGCAAGTGTATTTTTTTTAGCAGCCTACACTTCTTGGAGAGGAGAGTTCTGTTGGGTCTGGTCATCCAATCAGAAAAAAATCTAATTATGTTATTTGTCTGGGGGGCTTCAATAAGTTTCACAACTAAAATAATATAAAGAATTATAATTTATTTCACATTTAAGCTTCGACACATCACTTATAAATCTTATTGAATAATAAAATTGAATAATAAATTGCTTTAAAATCTTTTGAGATTTGAAATAATGAAACTGCTAATCACATACATGTAACAGAAACTTTTGGGGAAAAATCTTTATTTGCTTCGCAACACAAGCAGTATGTCAGCCAATTAAAAAAGCAGTCACTGAATATATTTAGCAGTGTAAACACCTGATGAAGATAACTTCTTGAGGTAAAGGCTGAGCATCAGAAAGGGGAAAAAAGATTATTTAAGAGTTGGAACATGGTGCCAAAAGATGTGGTCTGAGTTTTCCACAAGCAACTATTCTTTCTGCTTTACAGAGAATGGACCAGGAAAACATTCTGTCAGCAACAGCTAGGAGGACAAAAACAACGTATTGGGGTCAGATGTCAGATGAGAATGGACAGAGTCCTTCAATTTGTAGGGTGTCTTCAGTAACCACTGACTAAAACCAAGTTGGAAGAATACCATCACTAAACAAAAAACACCAAAGCAACAAACCGCACCGGGTGCCAGACCCATAAAAAAAAAACAATGTTACAGTTCATAAAGGCTCACAAACATTGAACAACAATAACAAATGGTAGGAGAAAATTTACCTAGTGTTGTTTATTCAAAAATTATTGTATACTGTTGATCCATATAGACATTAAAATTTCAGCTGCAGTATGTTGATTGGAGGCGTCAAACTCCAGAGTCAAACCTAGCATGCCATTTTGCACTTCTACATGTACAGATTCTGGCAACAGAAGTTGAATATGTAATGAAGTTGGGTTGTTCCTGCGCCTCATTTTAGGGTTTCAGAACAAAGATTCCCAAGGTCTGAAGCTTGACTCCTGTGTTTAGATGGTAGGCTCATAACTTTGTGTAAACATCATAAAGGCAACAATCCAACTAAATAGTATCAGGGTCTCAAGATGGTGGTGTTGGTATCATGTCCTGGGGTATATCTTTCTTGCCAAAAATGTGGAACTCTTAGTACCAACCTGGCATTAATTATGTACCTATCTACAATTGCTGACTGCATCCTTTCCTTTATGTCCATTAATGACCATCTTCTAAAGCAGCCATGTCCAATGTTGGTCGAGCCATGTCCAATGTTGGTCGTTGATCGAGTTTTGCTTTCCTACAAGTCACAATCTATCTCTGCCACAGCTGTGCTGATTCTATTAGTTATTAATAGAAATCTAATATCCTGAAGCAAGAACGACTCTAAAACCTGCAGGACAGCGGCCCTTGAGGACCATTTTTGGACATGCCTATTCTAAATTGTTATTTTGATAAATTTTATAATTAGAGTGAATCATGCTATGTCTATAGCTATGCTGCTGTAGGCCAGCATTTCATCATTCTGCTTCACTTTATTTTCTTTCCAATTTTGCAGTATTTGTTAGTTCAACACCTAACTTTATGCTCTCTCTTAACACCCTGGAGGGAAATAGCTAAGCTGCTGCCATCAACACAATCAGCACCTCAGATTGTAAATGATTTGACCCCTTTTTAAGTGCTTTGTCCTGTTTCTCTCCTATAAAAAGCAATGGGCTGAGCTTTTAGTGTGGTTAACTTCTTGGACCCCAAGTCAGCCTCGGCAGATGCTTGCTAGTGCTTGGCGATATGACTTAAATCTCTCATTTGTCAGGGTCAGAACAAAAGGACCCAGTATTCAAAAGACAGTGAGGTTTATTAAAATGTTTATTTAAGATTTAGCTGCAGAGAACAGCATTGGTGTCTAAGGCTGGAACCTCTGGTCTTCAAGTTCAGTCCTTGCCCAGGGGACGAGTAGGTTCCAATCGGTCGGTTGCCAACAACACGCAATAACAAGACACCGTCCAGAGAGTCCTAGACACTGAAGTCCTGGAGGTTGTATAACAGGCAAGAGATCAGACCTGAGCTGACAATGGAAGGCAGGATAATCCAGAGGGTGAAGCCAAAGCCAGTGTATATGTGCTTGGAGCCAGGAGACCAGAGGTCCGAAGAGGAACAGAAGGAAAAACCAGGATGGTGTCAGGAGACAGTTCCAGGTTCAGTACACAGACAGGTAGAAATCCATCAGGAGTCAGAAGACAGGTCAGGGAAACAGAGCAGAATAGGCAAAGGGAGGCTCAAAGGTCCATAGGCAGAACAGATCAGGATCAGGCAATCAGAAACATGCTAATCTGGCACTGATGACTGGTTGAAGGTTGGTTAAGTAGAAGCTGAAGCAGGTGGATCAGATGAACAGTAATGAGAACTGGGTGGATAGTAATCAAAGCAGTCATCAGCACTAAGATGACACTAATTTAAGTTTTTTTTTTCTCTTATCAATCCAATGTATCTATTTACTTTTGTTTTTGATTAAAATTGGATATCATGTTTGCAAGTGTACAATCATCCCCTTTGGGGAGTGACCCTGATTAAAAGTGCAATAACATTCAAGCTTTGGAAAGCTGTTCTAAGTGCACATCTAAGAACAAAAATATATGAACTGATATCACCCTGAGCTAAGGCCCAATAAAGGCATTATTGAAAAAAATGATCTTCCAATTATTAAATTTTGATAAACAGAAAATTCTATTTAATTTTTTACAATCAATCGGCCAGCCCTAAAATTCACAATGAGCTTGGTTATTCCAGCAGTTTCATTTCCACTGTTGCTTCATGGATGCTTGGTGTAAGGTATTGTCAATCAACAACAAAATGCAAGCAAATATCTAGTGTTGCCACATGCTCATTTAGGAGGAGCAAATCCTGCAAAAGTTAATGAGGGGATGCAATCAGCCGGTTTTCCTTTAATATAAACTGTGTAATCTGATAGAATTACTACTGTAAAGTGTCTTGAGATGACATGTGTTAGGAATTGTCACTATATAAAAAGAATGAATCAAATTTAATTGAAATATAACTGAATGCTGGATATAAATCTCAAATCCTCTCCGACTGATTCTTGAACATAACAATGTTCAATACTCCAGTGGCCTTCATAGTCATCACTACTTAATCCAACAAAGATTCTCCTGGTAGATATTTTCAAAATCTCTAAGGAATGCTTCTGACACCTAGTTAAATCTAAGCTATGAAGAATAAAGAGGGTATTAAAGAAAAACAGATTCAACCAGGTGCGAGAAAGGTTTGGTAAAAGAATTGCCTGGTGAGTATATATTAACAGACATTCAGATATATTTTCCTCATACTTTAAAGCTCTCTTGGATGCAATGTGTTTAATCAAGATTATGTTGATAATAATTTTTGGGCTATAACGACATTTAGGAAAAGTAGTTCTGGTAGGTGAAAGGTAGATCTAAGGTTTTTGTTTGCACTACACTGTAATGAATTCTCCTTTTGCAGTTTGGGGTCATTAATAAAATGTGTCAGCAGCTCCTCACCATTAAACACACTCACATAAAGGCAGTTATTTATCATCAGCAGCTCTGCACCTCCTGAAACCTCCTGCCACACATGCTCTGTATTTGATGTCCACTAGCCAATGCATCTATCCTATTTCATCCAGTGCCATCCATCTGCATTAAATAGCCAAATACAAATAACAAGGCTCGGTCAGCCGCAGCTCCTCCAGAGGATCCACCACTGCCATCATATTCAAACAGACTTCTACTCCTTATTTACTATGGCACAGAGCACAACATGTGAGAGAGAGAAGGTGAGGTGAGGACAAAGGTGTGCTGATGAGAAGAAGGAAAAGAGAGTTGGCTTTGTCTCCAGGGGAATCTGGGATGCCAACAGTTTGGCACACGGCAGACAGAAGAATTAGATCAGTTAGAAACTCAACCCAGTCTCCTGCACATCAATTGTTCTCCTCCTCCTGCTTGTTCTATGCCCTTATCATTGGAGAGAGGCTCTGAAACAGGCTGACACAAACGCACACCACCTCCAAACGTTTTAAAAGGTAATTGAGCCTTGCAGCCCACACCACTAATTTGTGTGACTACCCAGTAGCCGGCCGAGTGACAAAAACAGAGGGAGGACCGTTGGGGAGAAGGGCTTCCTCAGACAATATGTTAATTGGCTGTCTGCGAGTGACAGCCATAGTAAGAAAAAAAACTGGAGGCTTTTCGAGGGATCGACGCCAGAAAGGGCACGGTCAAAAAAATATGAAAAGGGGTCATCTCTGCACAACCCTTTATTTCTTATCTTATCGCTTACAACTTTAGCAGCAGTAGCAAAGGTTTTTAAAGATCAGCAGAAGTTTCTCCCCAAAGAAGTAAAAACAATGGATTTAACTGTGGAGGGAAAGGCTAAAGGATAAGAGATAGTGTTTGTGTTTTTGGATAGAACCTTTAACCTAAAAAGATTGCTGCGGGAGCTTAAAAACACAAAGCGGATCCCTCTCTCACCCTGCTTTAAAGTCAAGAACTTTATTCCTTCAAATGCCAACGCAGTCGGGACTGAACTGTTTGTCCAGAGCCTGAGTTATGAGGAAGCGGCTCCCATGAATCACCTCTGGTACCTTTGTGGCCTTCGGCACTGTAATATCCATATCTCCTCACTTTGCTGCGATCAATAATGAGACAACGGCCTTGAAAGTGCTGCGAGGACTCATGCGGGATGTTTGTGGAGGTCACATTGAAGAGAGGCTGTCTAACAAATTGAACATGCATGAATATTTGTTTTATTTTGATTGTTTGAGAACCATTCGAATCTGACGGAAAATGATAACCATAGCAGGTCTGTATAAATGGTTAATTTAGGTAAATTGTCATGTTTATCAACTATCGGGGACCTTTGATCATTCTCATTTTATGTCTTCCATCCAGACTTCAACTTAAAGATCTTTAAATTTCAAGCCAAATTGACAACATGTAGTTCTTTTGGGTTGTTTTTACATATAATCAACATGGTACTGACTGTTCCTAACAAAGCCATATGGGGAAAAAAGGGACATTCAGCAGAGCATTTCAAGCTGATTGGGAGGAGAACACCTAATGCCCAACTACCAAAACTTATTTTCAGCAAATTACTCTAACAAAATAAAACTTTCTTGGAAGAGGTTTTTAATAACTAGTTACATTCCATTTACTCGTGCAACCTTTAAATGAAAATCTACTGTTAGTAGTTTTACTCCATCATACTTTCTACTTTCACTTAAGTAATATTTTTATTAAGTAATGCTTATCTTACTTGGGTTGCACAGTGGAGCCAGAGGGTAGCACTAAAGCCTTGCAGCCGGAAGGTTCCAGGTTCCATTCTCGACCCGGGTCTTTCTGCATGGAGTTTGCATGTCTCCCTGTGCTTGTGTGGGTTCCCTCCTGGTACTCCGGCTTTCTCCCACAGTCCAAAAACATGACTCTTGGGTTTATTGGCTTCTCTAAATTATCCTTAGGTGTGAGTGTGTGCGTGAATGGTTTGTCCTGTTTGTCTCTTTATTGCCCTGGAATAGACTGGCAAACTGCCCAGGATGTACCCTGCTTTACATACATTGACAGCTGGAGATAGGAATCAGCACTCCTCCCAACCCCAACAAGGATGTGTGTGATGGAAAATGAATCAAATGGATGGAATCTTACTTAAGTACATTGTTTGACAACTATTATTACCGTGAGTAACTTCACTGAATTGATAAGAACATCAAAATATGAACTAGATAAAGACACACAATTATTATACACAACCTTGTTTCTTAATCCTACTTCTATGTGCTAAGCCTTCCATGACAAATGTAGGTGGATATGCAGTAAGACTTATGACATATCCCTAGAGGTTGATTACCCTACACTCACATGCTACATATTGCAAATTGCAACTATTGGTTTCATAGGTTTTAAGTTGGAAGTAAATACATTTAGAAAGGTGTTTCTTCTGCCCAAGTTTGCGATTCTTCCTATGATTTTTAATCTAAAAAATTATTTTATCTTTATATTTCAAACATCAGAGTTTGCGAAAAGAAATACATCTTGGTCTGCTGTGATTAGTTACTCAGTACTTGATTAGCCATCCATCCATCTTCTGGGCATCTGTCAGGGTAACAGTGGGCATGGTGCTTATCTCCCACAGTATAATATATGGGCCAAAGTTGGGACACACCCTGAAGAGCTCACCTGTCTGTCATAGAACCTGAGTAGCCTCCTTACCAATTAGTCTTATTTGAGTAATTTCTTGGAAAGAAAATTTTTACATTTACCGAAAAAAAAAGAAATGTCAGAGTTAAGCTACTTTTACTTGCTTCCTTTCCACCCATCTCTGGTCTTAA
>NW_015150927.1:562446-576422 GCF_000732505.1 Cyprinodon variegatus | reverse complement strand
CGCTATATAAATAAACTGAATTGAATCTGTGGGTGTTTGTTTCTGTGGGTTATGGTACAACAGAAATTAGTATTTTCCCTAGCAAATCTCACAGGTTTCAGTTTACATCCTTAGCGACTTTCATAATTATTTGAATGAGTCTCTGTTGCAAAACTTCAATGAAATGATTGCTTACATCCTAGCCATCAAGTGCCATATAGGCCAGTTAAGTACCCACTCATTTACCTCAGGTGGTTAAACGGAAACACCTGGAACATGCATTGTGGGTCCAGGACAGGGTTTAGAACCACAGCTCTAACAAATTTTCTGGTCTTTCCTTTTGTCCCATATTCAGCTCCATCCATCTAACCTTGCACAGCAAGCCATATTGTTGCAAGATCTGAGTTTTCAACAAATCCATCTTTAAACAAATCCATCTTGAAACACTTTACTATAATACGTCCGTCCCATAACAACCAGCGAGTCACACCGATGACATGCCACCAATGTTTTTTGGGGGCGGACATGTAGAAATGACGACAGTCAGAAGGTCCTTTCCCGGTCATAACAAACATGCCTATGATACAGAACTATCCTGTCAATACCGCAATTGACTCAGTTTTAGCTAAAGAGCGACAATTTCTTGTTTAGAAAAATAGCAAAGAGAAGCACTTTGTGCATTTGTAGATGGGACGGATGTCTGTGCTTTTCTTCCGACAGTATTTTTTGAAAAGTATAATTTATCAGCTTAGTCGGCTAAGAGTGAAAACACTCAAGAAGCTGCAGACAACTCCTACTGTATTGTGGTTATCGTGTCTCCATTGGTGGCTCTCATGGACGCATGAACCTGCACATTCACAATGATTTTGAGTCATCCTCTTACAAGTTGCATCCCATGTCAATCAGTCGTCCATGGCAAAGTTTTTTCATTAGAGGGTTAATGATGTTCAGAAATCAACTGTGTTGATTAAAACACCTTTTATGCGCAGGTTTGTCTTGCAAATTCTACAAAAATCATTGCACAATTACATGATAACTTCTCCATAAACATCCGACAATGGTCTAAATTTCAGTAATCACGTCCCACCTATCATTCCTGGCACACGTCTGAAACATCACGATTCGCTTCTACGATTGGCTGAAAGTGTATAATGAAAGGCCGGTACTAGCTGGCACATCACCCAATCAGCCTGAAGTATTGTACCAAAAGTCCCTCCCTTTCAAGGAAAGACAGAACCGCTGCCATCCCAGATTGATAACATAGAACTCAACTCAGTTCTGCACATATCAATCAGGCTACTGCCAGGTTATCATCCATCTGCTTATAAATACGATATCTTTACTATTCCTGCCCATGATATAATGCTAAAACCATTGTATTTCATTGAACTTGGCATGCTAAGTGTTAAATAATTTGAAAATATGTCAAACATACTCTTGTATGCACTGTATGTATATTTAATTAGATAATTTATTCGTGGTGTTTTTTTTTCCAATTGCTTTGTCATAATCATAGCTTTTATTTTGCTGAAAGATATTATGATGCTACCGTTAATGGCAATAGAACCATTTTACACACAATCTTGCCTCCTTCAAGTAATTTATCATCAGCTTTTGTCATGCAGTGTGACAAAAGACACAACAAGCATCCGGGGCTGAGCTTTCTGTGTCTCTGCCTTGCTGCCATCGATGATTCACGCCCCACCGGGGGGAAAACAGAGGGTTACTAACTAGGTCCTCCAAAGGCACCAGATGTCAGTGATTAATCTTGATGAAGTTGGGACTCCATGTCTCCCAAGCTGTCTGTGTCTGTCTCCAAACCTGCTGCTTAATGACCCCTTGCCTCTGTTTTATCAGCCCATTTTTTACCCGTTATATCATCCTCAGTGCGGATGGTTTCGTATGCAGATGCATGTCGGCTGGAGAGGAGGCAATTGGAAAGCAACTCATTGTCTGCAGCATCACACACACACCCACTCACACACACACTGCAGAAAAGTTTGGAACTTAAAAGAGATCTAAGGAACAAAAGAAAATGTTTTTTTTTCCTCTCGCTGGGATGCATTCATATTTAGTTTTTTCTGCTCCTCGCAGGAGGTGCAGATTTTCAATTTTGTGAAAGCTTTGTGTGGCGAAAGAAAAGGAGAATAGCAGTCATTTGTTATAAAAAAGAAAAAAAAAACACCAACAGTAAATACAAGTCATCATTCATTCCTCAAAGCCTGACTGATATAATAGAAGTCAATGTAATTTAGAAATATGAAAAAAACATCAGCCTAATCATGAAATACTAACTCAGGAGTTGGTATGATTGATGTTCAGGTGAGTGGCTGAGTTTATTCAGAACAAAAGGGATAATAAAGTGTTGGAACAACTGAAGAAAAACTCAGTTTCAGGTATTTTTCTGTCTCTGACAAAACAGCTGTAATCTCAAACTGGAAAATAATTGTCAATAAGGCAGAAAAAATAAACATAAAAGAAATGTAGCTGCAACAAATCTTTAACATTTTGAATTAGTTTTATGAGTATATTCACTATCTCCTGAACTTGAACAGAATATTCAATGCGCATGACCAGTAAAAGTAAAATCATGACCAAGTCCTATTTGTAAAAGATAAAATACTGACAAAGGATGCGAACAGCCTATAATGTCCAGTTTTTTTTTTCTTTTTTTAATCACAAGGTACACCTTAGAAAGTAAAGCAACATAGAATAGAATAGAATATATTTTATTTTACAGTGACTTTACACATGAATGTATCACTGTCAATGTCTGATTTAGTCAATATATTTTATTTTTACATCCCCCCACCCCTCAAAAAAATCACGCCTCAGATTAGAAGGACCGAACACAAGATGTACATGCAAGTAACAACTGAAATATAAATACTAGGAAGAACAGACAAGTACAACAATCAGGAACTGCATACCAAAACATCAAAGCAGCAAAAAAGATCCAACATGCACCAATATTTTTACAAAAAGTACCAATATGTTGCTCAAATATTATTATAAATATATATTATAATTTATAAATAATAATATTATAAAATAAAATTTCCAACCCACTTTCATGTCTACCGTCATGTTCCAGAGGGCACAGAAAAAATTCTGATATCATCTGCTTTGGCTAAGTTTCCATATTCAAATTAACCTCTTCAAGGACCGCATAAAACTTAAAGTCAAAGCCCAGATCTAGATTAAATTGAAATGACATAGGGTAATACATCTCGCATGTAAATGTGTTGAGTTGAGCAAGTTCTGAATGAGTGAATTCATAGATAGTAGATGGTTAACTAAGCATCTGAACACCAGTGTTTTAGCCATAAAGGGAAATAGATTAGCTATGCTGTGTGTATAAACACGGTAAATATACTTGTATATCAGTTTATATTTACAGGTTATGAACACTGAGCTGTATTCAAACATCATCTGTGTTTAAAAATGTTGCAAAAACATTTTCTTTTAACCTTAATGTGAGTGGACATGATTTACAAGTTGAGATTATATAAATCACAACCGTCAGTGGTCGCTGGTGTTCACAACTCCTGTTTAAAGTCATTGTGACTCCACTCTGAGGGAGTTTAAGTAATTCAGTGGATGTCGGAGAAGCAAGCCAATACTAAAACAAATTAAAAGCAACTTCTTATTTTAAAATCTACAGTATGGTTGTAAATTAGAAGGGTAATGTTAAACATCAGTTTGCAGAGAGACCAAGAGGAATATTTTCATTCATAAAGTGTCTTCCTGCAATGCGCTTGTCCTGACGGATTAAAGTACAAGAAAAAATTGGGTCAAATAGTTCAGAGAAAGGACTTTATGGGGGAGTAATAAGTTAGGTTGAGAAAAAGCTAATCTGTGTTTTACCTTTTTTTAAAAAACATATATGAAGCCAGCTCTAGCACTCAATAAAACAAACAACTTCAAGACAACCACTGTTCTAACAATCAAACTGACTTCATTTTTTTATTATGTCATCTTGTTAGTGTCATATCCTTATCTTGCCAAGTCTAATCTAAAAACTTGCTTGAAAATGTATTTCTTCAAACCCCTGTCAATTGCAGATTTGCTCTGATTCCTCATGTCCAAACGTGACAGATTGAGTTCTGCCAAGATTATACCAACAGGGCTATCAGAGAACACATTTTCTGTCGGGTCTTATGCACTGATGGATAAGTTGTTATGTGATCTCAGAATTACTCACTCAGAAGATCATGTAACAACCTCCTTGAGAATGTGAGATATTTTCCTGGCTGCATCGGAGGGTGAAAAACATCTTGTAGCTGCAAAGCCAACTAACCTGTAATGCTGTTAAGACAACACAGAGCTGCAGAACAAACCCATGCATATGTAAACCTAACACCACTCTTGGCTGAATAAACTAACATTCATTATTCATGACAACAATGTGGTGTGAAACATGTCTTTAATTTCAGTTTTTTTTTTTTTTACATGCATTCATGCATGATGGCACCTTTCCTTTGTATTATGACTAATTACTTAAAGGAAGGACCCAATATTTAGCCTGTATATCCAAATATTTCAGCTTTCCAGCGTTTGACTCCATAACATTTCTGTGATTACATTAAAGAAGCCATGCAGCATAAGTCACAGTCTGGATCTTAATAACATCCTTCCAAAATCAATTTCAATTTCTCATTCTCGTCAGCATGACGGCAGAACATGTATCGATCATGTTGAACTGGCATTATTCTCTGAAATAACAGCTGATACCGATGAGAATGACACAGAATCTTCTTTAATGGACTCACTCTATATAGTGTTTCTCAAAGCAAATGACAGTAAGAGAGGAAACCGATAAAACAGGGAGTCAACTTAAAATATCTGTAATGGCATGCTACCCTGGAAAATAAACTCAAATAACTTAAGAATTACTTTAAAATCCTTTAAGATCTTGTTAGAGCCCTGCTGACTTTTATTTCAAAACTTTCCTTATTATCTGTATTTTTGCTGTCAGATGCTGAATAAACTCAGCTTCAGCCACTTGGGTGTTGAGCCCAAAGGTTTTGAAATAATTATTAATTGAGCAGCTTTTAAAAACCAGATGCATGATACTGAAATCTTAATGACAACACCCTCATCTACCAGTGTAGAAACCTTGTTAATGAATATATCTCCAAACCAAATGAATGTATTTCATATAATTTTTTTGTGATAAAAACCAAGACTGCGATAATCAAACCATAAATTCATTGTGTTTAAACCCTTACATTGCATCGTTTGGATGAGCTTGTGAATAATAGTTGCTGATGTTACACACTGTGGGATTCATTTAAGACTAAATGGGTAGGGAAGCCTAATCTTAGGCAGCATGAGAGTAATGTACATGATTTAGCAATGATCCTGGATCTCTTTTGGGAATAGCCCTTCTTAATCTGCTGAAGCTTCACTAAAAACTGAATTATTATTATTATGCTTTTAAATTTAAATCAAAGAGACTCAGACAAACAACATATTGACAGATTTGTTTCAGGAAAACAAAAACCCAAATGTATGACGACTGCCACACAGCAATGACATTTGGCCAATGTGTGAAAATGATGACATGGTTGCTGCAAATGAGGACATGAGCTGTAGGTATGTGACCCGAATACAGAGCCTCTGTTGAAACAACCACCCCAAAAAGTAGGAAAATAAATGGGCATTCTGTCATCATTCTGAGTTAAGAGGAGGAAAATGGCTACAAAACGCAGAACTGCACATAATTAGACAGACCTTTCTTTAAAATGCTACAGGGTGGCAGAGGGGAAAAAAACAAACCAAACCAAAGATGATGCATAAGAAGAAAAAATGAGACAAAACATGAGTTGGAAACGGCTGCATGGTTGCACAGCCATTAGCTCAACTGCCTTGCAGCAACAGAGTCCATGCCTGGAATCTTTCATCAAGTTTTCCCAACTGGTTCCTTCTGGGTATTCCATCCCCTCTGCTTAGTCCAGAAACAGTGATGTGAGATCAATTACATATGAGTGTGTACATAAATGTATGTGTCATTGTTTTGGATTGTGATGAAGTAGAGACCTTCTCAGGGTGTAACCTGCTTCTCGTCCAATAAAAGCTGGGTTGTTAGTCCTGCAGTCGCATCTTGTTGACTAGAGAGAACCTGTAATAAATTTTGTCACTGGTAGACCTTTACTAATCGGCCAATAAAAATGCACTTGTCATGTTGAGTAGCAACTTTGTATGCAGCAATAGACCTAAGGTGATTCGGTCAGCATTTTTCTATCTAATTGTTCTACATTACCCAGAAATATAAATTGAGAAATCATACACTTGAAAAAATTGAAATCTAGATAAGTCATTTTTTTCTTAAAATAAGTGCATTTGTTCTTAGATTGAGGAGATAAAAGAGACATTTTGACGATGGAACAAGACAATTTACACTTAAAATAAGAAAAAAAACAATTGCATTGTCTTATTTCAAGTGCATTTTATCTTAATATCTTATTTTAAGAGTAAAAATAGTCATTCCATTGGCAAACTATCTCCTTTACCTACTCAAATTAACGGTAAATACACTTAATTTAAGAATTGTTTTACTTATTTCTAGATTGTTTTTCCAGTGTAGCAGGGAGAATTAAAGACCTTAGATATCCTAACTTCTAAGGGATACATGATAAATACATAGCCTACCTCCAATTGTCTATGTTGAACTGGCATTTTAAGTATTCCTTGTTTCCCCGGCAACAAAAATGTCAGCCATAGAAAGCTTCTGCACACACCACACTTTATGTAGATACTATATGCCACATTTTCATGTGCATATGTTATTTCCAAAAATAGTTATATGATCTAAAGTTGTTTATATAAAACAATTTTCAAAGTTTATAGCTGTTCAATTGAAACGTCAAGAAAGAGTGGTAAAATATGGTAGTTTCCCTGACAAAACAGGAGACATGACAGCTATGATGCATGCATATCAAAATCGACATTATACCAGCTCAGGTCAGTTCAACCAGTTTATTTATTAAGTACCAATTTACAGCACATTCCATCTAAATCCACTTTACAGAGACAATCAATCAGAGCATCCATTCAGATTGGTTGAAAGTTTTTTATCTAAGGAAAATCAGCTTGTTGCATTTAGTCATTGACTTGCCAGATTTGCTCCTCCTGGATGAGCATGTGGAGACAGTAGACAATTGCTTGGATTTTGCCTTTGACTGCAGCAATCCTTCACGCCGAGTATACATGCGAGAGAAAATTTCCCCTGTTATTGGGAAGAAACCTCCAGCAGAACCATGCTGCTGAAAGGCCTTCTGCTGAGGCCATATTTAAGGAGATAGAACCAGGCATAGAGGAGGAACCGAGAAGCACTGATCTATAAATATTTTCTATGTTAGAAAAGGTACAGATAAACTCCATACGCCATAGATGGCTCTGTCATCTATGGTGTTAAACACAGCAGTACACTTGAAAATAACACCGGATAAACTTTTACCAATATAGACATGTTATTCATGTTTAGAAAGCTTAGATTCTCAGTGGGTACCGTGCATGCCGAAAGAATCTGAGCCGAATCACTTTCATGAACAGATTAATGGAGCATATAGAGCCAACTGCAGGTAATATAGAACAGCTTATTTTAGATGTTGAGAAATTTTTAGAGCATGTATGGGAAAAAGAAAAGCATATATTCAACCTTTATGTTTGTACAATGCTCCTTTGATAAAACTTGTTCTACGGTTTCAGTAAGTGGAAACTTATCACACAAAACCATGATCTTAAAAGCTCTTTCTATACCAAACAAAACCAACACCAGGATGTGAAGAACATCACTCCGACTCCTGCTGATTTTATTCCTCACTTTTCTGCCTTATCAACCAACCAACTTCACACACAGTAAAGTAGTTTCTTTTACATTCTGCTGTGTGAAATGCAGGAATATAGTTATCTTACTGTCATGGACTGGGCATGATTCTGAAACACTTTCATTAAAGATCTTCTTACCTCTGTCTATAATTCACTATTGATTACTTAGTCTAAAAAAACCCTCTTCCCCCCACTACCCTTTCCATTAGTGTTCTGCACCTCACCCTTGTTTCTCAGTGAAAACCATCAAATTTTCACAATGGGAGATGTGTAATCTGCAGTATGAGACATGGTGGCACAGAAGTTTGTTGAGCCAAGACAGCTGCTCGATTCTCACAGCTGTAATTGGTAGACCAATGCTGGACCATTTGACAGATTGTGGAAGATAGTTTCCCAAGACATTCTGTCGAGTTGTACAACTAGGGCCTGGCTGGGATGTGACGTGAACACATTTTACATCACCAAATATAACATCTCCAGAAAG
Source organism: Cyprinodon variegatus (assembly GCF_000732505.1). Taxonomy (NCBI): domain Eukaryota; kingdom Metazoa; phylum Chordata; class Actinopteri; order Cyprinodontiformes; family Cyprinodontidae; genus Cyprinodon; species Cyprinodon variegatus. The sequence goes on along the minus strand of NW_015150927.1, from coordinate 568,126 downwards.
TCTACAGGTGGCAGCTCCTTCCAGCTGAAAGCTTCAATTCTTTATAACGAATCAGCTCTGAGGGCCATTCCCATGTTTGAGTGAGGGAAAAGAAGATTTTTAGACTATATGCAATGTTCTAGCAGATGCTGCAGCCACTTAAGAGGCTAAAAGTTCAGTTAAATAAAGAATTACCAGCAAATTTGTATTTAAAAGAGGAGCTAAATAAAGCTCCATTATTCCTGAATGTGATTTGTTTCCCAGCCACAAAACTTTGTGAGTTTTTTAAAGGATCTCTTCAAAGAAAATAAACAGTCTTCAGGTACATGTGCATTTCAGAGTGTTCCCACAAACTACCCTTTTCACCAAAATTAGACAGCATACAGCAAGATTTCATAAAACTCATGTCTGGAACTTTCAGACTATGTTAAAAAACACCACTAAAATTGTTTACAGAGGGGGAGTTTCCACAGCTCTGCAGTACTGATTGTACTGTATACAGCTTGTTAGTCCATTACTTTGGTTCCAGACAATTCAGCTTCCAGCCCTAAAAAAAAGCGTCAAATACTTTAAAAGTATTCAGCACTGCAAACAGCCTCGATAATGGTTAGAACTATTTTCAATGCAAGCGCTGTTTAACTATTGTTACCATTCTTGTTAAAAACATGAATTATTTTGTGGTCATTATCTGCACCTCCCAGCTAAAGTTGCTTTGGATCATCTATAACAAAAGTACTTATTTTACCTAAAGCAATATAAAGAATGTCAGTTTGCTTTATTGTGATATTATGTAGAGCACAATCTAAAAGTACATAGCATGGATTTTATTTAGATTTCCCACTGTTAATAGTTTGCAGAAAGCACCTGGCATTGACATTACAGCAGCCTATCTTTGGGATATGTGTATCTGTATCTGCATATTCAGGGTAATTGTCATGTTGATGTCTTCCTTTTTTTTTTATGTAGCTACATCCACCTTCCCATCAATTCTACTACTACGTCTACTCTGCTTGTCCTTGCTGAATAAACTCAGGGAAAGAGATGGTACGCCAGCATTCATAACGTGGGCGAATCACTGTACCCCAGACATCCGTGGTTATATTTTTAATATATATATATATTTTTTTAAACAAAGCAGAGTGTGTATTACGTCATCTGCGCGCGCCAGCTACCATTCATTCATCCTGTCCGCTGAACTGCTGCTAGTTATTCTCACATGCCTAGAAGATGTCTAGTGCTACTACCACAGATTATCTCGCTCTTGAAATGGGATTGAACGATTCAGATTAGCTAGCCTAATGAATAGAAGGGGTAGAGCATAGCCGCCTGTGGCCCAGGCTGCCTGTCACAACTCCAGTCCGGTGCACGGATGAGGTCATTAAAAAAATATTTTTTTAAAAATAAATATAAAAAAATATAACAACGGATGTTTGGGGGACAGTGATTCGCCTACATGTTATGAATGCTGGCATACCATAAAGAATACATTATGAACAGTTTAGTTTGTGCCTTCAACTTGTTTGCCCATAGGAAGACATTACTTGGATATAACCTAATGGAATATCTTCAGAACAGCTCCAAATGACACAAAACTCATATGGGTGAGGAGAATATGATGTAATAACATAAAATCAAGGGCCATATGTAAAAGAAAATGGCGTTCCCCTTTAAATTCAAATCTGAGCTAAATTTTCTTACTACGACAGAGTGTACAGCTGTGAGTTGGTCTATATTATGAATTCCCAGAAAAAAATAGATAGAAGCTTGTGGTTATAATTTGACCAAATGTTAAAATGTTTATGATGTGTGATTAATCTTGCAAAGCACTATAAGACTGGTCAATTTAATTTAAAGATTATTGTGAGAAGATTAAAGATTGTGATTGTTTTCCAGATTAAAGTGTAAGGTTTTTTAGGGTTTTGGGATGAAGAAAACTATAACAAAAAAGGTCATCAGACTTCATCTGTTATCTTGTCTATGACCCTAATATAATTTAGCCCCTCTAATATTGTGTGACTTGATATTATCGCCTTCTTGTTGCTAATGCCACAGAAAAGCACATAGTGTCATCATTCTATCTAATCACAGGATCCACATAAGTGAAGGACTCTTCAGACAGTGGTATGAAAGTTTAGATCCAGTTAGGAGAATGCAAAGGGAAACAGCCTGGGATCTCTGCAAGGAGAGACAGTGTGAGGGATGACTTAGGGTTTACTGAGAACAGAAAATGAATAAATGAATAGGTTTTACTGTAGATAAGGGGTTTGAATTCCAGGAAGAGGTGAGTGGATCTGAAGTCAAAGTTGTGATTAAGTGTTTGTCTTACACATTATCCTGGACTTAGACACAGGGACAGTAGTCTCACCATAGAGTGCAAGACTTGCCTTTGTCATGATCTTGGCACCATAGGCTGGGTTGTACACCTCCTCCTCTTATCTGCTTTGCTCCACCCTGGACTAATCAGATGCACCTTATCAGATCCACCTGTTCCTCCTTCTATTTATGCTACCGGACCAAAAGGACCAAAGGCCATAGTGGCAGATAACTCGATCTCCCAGCAAGTCTAGTTCTAGTGCTTCTCTGTATGTGTTTGTTCTGCCTGATCTTGACCTGTTTCTGCCCCTGGACTTCTGACTTTTGGCCGCCCCTGTTCTGCTCTGTTTTACTTGTTCTGTATTTCTGGACTTACCTGGATTTCACCTGTTGCTGACCTTAGACCTGTCTTCTGACCACGGCTTGGATAATCCCTCCTGGATCCCTTATTTTCTCTGTGTGCTCTGGCTGCTGCTGATCACTGCTCCTCTTCCCTCCTGGATCTCTGGTACCGGCTCAGTTTCAAGCTGCAGGGTTTCCGCTCCTCTGGACTTCACTCCTTCTTCTGAGCTCAGACTGAAATTTGCCAGCGTATCCAGTGAACCCGCCCCAGCTGATGAGCAGCCGCACGCAGCTTTAGAAGTACTCACTGTCTGTCTCTGAATTCTGGGTCCAATGCTCTGAGCCTCCTGACAGCTTCTCCCTACATATTTCCTTCAGTTCTGCTAGTAAAAGCCTGAGGAACTCCCAAGAATGCCAAGAGACATAGTCCCTCAAGCGGGTCCTGGGTTGTCTACGGGGCCTCCTCCCAGCGTAATGTGCTGGAATACCCACGGGAGGCATCCTGAGGACATCCACTAAAGATGTATTAGCCTCCACAGGTGGCTTCTCATGATGTACAGCTGAGGTGGCTCTGCTCCGTGCCACTCCTGGAGTACCAAGCTCTGCACCTTATCTCTAAGGGAGTGCTTAAACACCCTGCAGACAAATATCATTTCAGCTTCTTGTATCCGGGATCTTACTGTATCTGCGAGGGTTGATTGTGTGAGAAACCAGTTAGAGATCCTGAGCGTTTTGATGCTGCTGGCTGGATGTTTACCTGAGATGGATGAGCTACCAGATCATGCAGATTATTGGTGGAGAGAACCAGAGAGGAGCGGTTACCAGTTGTGGGATACTTGATAAGTGATGACATTTTTAGCAGATGTTGTTATTTAAGCACTGGTTGTCTGGGTGGTGTTCTGAATACAATGTGGGCTACGTTAGTAATTGGCAATTGTTTTGAGGAAAACCTGGTCTGATTTGGAGGGATGGCATCCATCCCACTTTGGATGGTGCAGCTCTTTTTCTCTAGTAATCTGGCCAAATTTACTAGTTGTAGTTGAACACACCTTGCTGCAGCTTTTCTACTGTTACCTACTCATTACTCAACCTGGACAGTATCTTTCCTTTGACCAAAATCAAATAAATTAGAAAAGAATCCTAAAGCAGTAAATCATGATCATCTAATTTATAATAACTCCAGTTGAGTAAAAAATCAAAACCATTTAATGTGATTTGTCAACATTATTCCTCTTTCTTCAAAAAGTGTTACTTCATGACTTGATTTGCGATAATCGAATTGATGCCTTACAGAAACTTGGCTGCAGCAAGAGGATTATGTGAACATAAATCAGGCAACTTCCTCTAGTTATTAAGTTTTTCACATAACCGAAATCTGACTTATTGATTACCCCAAAGTCAGTTAATAATTACAACTTGTTGGAACATTTAGCCCTTAGTTTCCCTCATCCAAATTGCAAAGCAACAAAACCTCTACTTTTTTTAACTTTATATCATCCACCAGATCTTTACTGTGAATTTTTAGATCAGTATTAAGAGTTGCTATCTGATTTGGTGTTGAATACTGACATGGTCATCATAATGGGAGATTTTAACATCCATGCTGACATTGAAGATGATAGCTCAGTAAAGCCTTTAATGCTATCTTAGATACTATTGGCTTTATTCAAAATGTGAATAGTCCCACACATTCTCATCTTTATACTTTCTACCTTGTGCTGACATTTGGCATTGAATGTGAAGAAATAGTGGTATTTCCTCACAACTCTGTCCTCTCTGACCATTTCTTAATAACCTTCAGGATTACTTTAAGAGAGTTATCCTCCCCCAAAAGAAGGTTTCACTTTAGCATACTACTATCAGATAATACAGTTATAAATTTTAAAAATTCTGCTTCACTTTCTCTCTCCTCTGTGTCACTGAGTTCCAGAGGGCAAAAGTTTAGTTTATTCCCCTTTACAGCTTGACAATTTTGTTGATAGGGTTGCTAGTTCAACAAAGAAAACATAGGCCCATTAGAAAAAGAAGAGAAACCTTTTAAAATAGAAAGCTGGCTTTCAGTTTTAATGCAGAGCTGCACCCTTTTAAGCAAAAATATTAGAAAACTGGAGAGAAAACTGTCCTCTACATGCCTATTGGAATCCTACCTAGTCCCTACCTTGCAAAAACAGTTTACTGCTGTATAAGAAACACAAAATCCAACCATGTTTTTCCTTCTTCTTTGTACATAGTAGCTTAGTTTACTTGAGTTTCACTATTTTTTTAAGAGTTTTTATGTCATGTTGGGGTCTAAGCGTCTAACCCACATGCAGAATCACTCTTCAGACAGGGAAAAGGTTAAATAGTTTATTCACAAAGTTTACAATAATTGTGCACAGGATCTTGGCTCGTCAGACTGGTCACGGTAGGGAATCCACTAGAGGAGGACAGATCAGTTAGAGTGGATCCAGGAAACTTGCAGTTTTAAGGTGACTTGGATTAATACCTGCTCAGAAGAGAATCAGATCAGCAGGGGAGGAACCTTGTGGGTCTGGAGGCTGGCCGGCAGGCTGAGGGCTGAGGCAGAGACTGAGACTGAGGCGGAGGACAGACAGGCAGGTTCCAGGAAGCGATAGTTTACTCCAGAGTCAGGCAGGTTTCCAGATTAGTCAGGATCTGAGAGGCAGAAGAAAACAGGGTCAGACTAGTTCACAAAATTTCAAAGAACCCCTTCAAAGAACGTCCCAGGTTTTTTTTAGAAAGTGAGGAAATGTCCTGATTTCACTGCGCACGACGCTCCGTGTGACGTAATCCCTGAGCCGCGTCAGTGCGGGCAGCCCTGTTCTTAATCAGAGGCTCTGTTCGAAATCCTGGGCTGCATCCTCCAAGGACGCGGTCTACCTAGACTGGATCCTTCGAAGTCCTTGAAAATAAGGAGGCCGGAAGAGTTTTGGCTGTAAATTCGAAGGATCCAGTCTAGGTAGACCGCGTCCTTGAAGGGGGGGGGGGGGGGGGGGGGGGGGGGGGGGGGGGGGGGGGGGGGGGGGGGGGGGGGGGGGGGGGGGGG
>NW_015150927.1:553485-561614 GCF_000732505.1 Cyprinodon variegatus | reverse complement strand
GGAACTATTCACAGAGTTGTATTATATTAAACTTTTTTTGTTTTGCAAGGTAAAGTAACTCGATTTGTCAGTGCTGTCTGGTGGCTTGAAAGTATGTCAGAAATAAAGATTATACTACAGGTGGGAGAAAAAGAAACACTGGTGAAAGTACAAAGTAATAAAATGTCGACTGACACCAAATGTATTTGTTTTGCCAGGGGAGTGGTTGACCTTTGATGACCTCTAGAAATATTTCTTTTTATCTTTAAAATGATAACGGCAAAAATGAACATTTTTGCTGCACACACCATCACAAAAGTAGTACAAACGTTTGACACCAATTTTGTCTGATTTCATAAAAGTGGGGGGACTGGTTGACCTTTTCAAATTTACCTTTTCATTGATATCTTCAGAGCCATAGCAGCACAAATGACCATTTTGCTGCACAAATCAGCACAAACAGAGTCGAGTTAATTGACACCCGTTTTGTCTGATTTGAAGAAGGTGGGGGGGCTGGTTGACCTTTGATGACCTCTAGAAGCATTTCTTTATATCTTTAAAATGTCAGTGGCACAAACGAAATTTTTTGCTGCACAAATCAGACACCAATTTTGTCTGATTAGAAGAAGGTGGGGGCGCCAACTTCACTCAGGTCTTTCACCCGCATTACATCCTCCCCGATAGCAAGGACTGTAACAGCTTAATAAGGGTTTTACTGTAGATCCATACTCATAAATGAGTGATCCATACTCATAAATATATGTTTTAAACTAGTATTCTTGCAAATTTGTAAGTTTGCAAATTGTATTTGCAAATTTTTGCAACTGATTTATAACCAAACCCTTTGTTATTACTTCCTGCTAGGTATTTAGTGTATGAAGCAGGTTGTTCACTAAAATTCTCTGACAAACCTTTGCTGCCTTCATGGAACAGCTGAACTTACACTGAGAATAGACTGGTCTCTAATAAAAAGGAGACTTCTGAAGACAGATGGTTGCACTGGATTGTTTTAGGGGTATTAAAGTAAAGAGTACTGAACACAAAGGTAGAGCACACTTCCAATTTTATGTGCCAGCAAACTACCGCCTCTAAGCCTAAGCTTGTTTTGAAAGAGTATGTCAAACCTTATACCAGCCTTTTGCTTCTGAAGAAAATAAGGAAAGTGAAGAGACTTACCTGTACAGACAATGAGATTATCCAAATGCAATTAAACTCAGGGGGCCTCGTCTTGCAAGGTTTGAACCAATTCCTTTTCATCCCTACCTTCCTTCCTTTACCCTGGTGCCTTATTGTTCTGTGATTAACTCCTGAGCACCAGCTGGGGAGTCTATAGTCCCATTACCCGGATCTGTGGTTGGGACAAAACATTTGTTAATCGCCAATCACAAGAAGGAGCACGCCACTCGAATCTCTGCCAGCTCTATAATGTGTGTGGTGGGGCTGCCAGCTCCTTTGGAGAGTGCTGCTGTATTACTGCTAAAGCTGCACTCAACACTTCCTTCACCCAAATGCATTTAGCGTCTGCTGCCACGGTGTTTTACCACGCAAAGCCCTAAACATGGAAAGTTCACTTTATTCCCAGAATGGGATTAACTTTGGTAGCTAGACGGATGTCAGTAACACAAACAGTATGTTGTAATTTAATTTTAGCTATATACCATACCTGGCTTTATCTGAATCATGGATAGTTGTACTGCATCAATTTCTCTACAGTGAGTAACTTCCACTACCTATTTGGATTTTAAAACTTGACAGGCATATTAAAGGACTCTGCAGGAGAAGGGAAAGTACAAGAAAAATGCTTTAGGCATTCACATGGATATTGAATAGTATCTTTTCTAACTGTGAGGATGATCTCTGCAGCAAGGTTCTACAGAAACATGAGACCCAGGGATGTTCTTTTTTGTTTTGTTTTGTTCTTAACTGAACTAAACTCCAGCCACAGCAGTGTTGATGTCTGCTCAGCTAACTCCTGCTGATAATGAACTACTGTTACTGCAGGCACAGAATGGAAAGATGACTGAACTTGGGATCACTGTGCCTGCCTCAGTGAGAGAGCTGAAAGGCCTGCTGAGAACAATGCATGACATGAGGAGAAATATGCCTGATCACCACCTGAACTTAAGAGGCTAGATAAACAAGTTCAAGTTTATTCACAACTTTATTCACCCGCCACCTAAGAATGGTGAAAGTAGTGTAGTTACGAGATAAAAAAGGTTTTCAAAGATTCAGTCCAGTCTTTGTGAAGTGAAAAACAACACTATAAAAAATAAAATAAAATTCTGAATTATTTGTTTTTTTTTTATGCAACAAATGTTCTACTGGTATAACCTGGTTGTGTCATTTGGCTAATATTGTTGAGCCCTTGCAATTCATAATTCAGTCTCCTTTGCTAGAAGTATATCTGCATTCACATTTTACCTACACAATACCTTGCCACTCAACCTTGCATATTCATTCTTGGACTCACAGTCCAACCAATATTTTTTAATAAAAGATACAATTCCTTTTTCAGCTTTTTTGGAGATTTCTCAAGGTTCTGGGTTGAAATCCACTGAGATGGATGGATGGCTAATCCTTTTGTCTGCCCCTTTCTCTATGTTTAAGAGGCAAGGTAAATTCTAAAGTGGTTTCTACACCAACACAGACACACACCCATGATTCTCACAGTAAAGGGATTGTTTAAACTCTGAATTCAAACCCATTCTTGTGGCGAAGCCACAGTCCTAACCATTCAAGTTCATTATTCCATCTATTCTGATGCTTTGTTTAAAAAAAAAATGAAAGTAACTCCATAACATGATACCGCCACCATCATGCTCACTGCACATTGGAATATTGGAAAACATTTGATTTCATTTGTTGCTTGCTTTGAGACATGTTTGGCAACAAAGAGGGAGCTGAGATGAACACCAGATGTTCTCTTCGTATCTTGACATTACTGCACCATGCCGTTCCTGCCCAAGAATTAAAACAATCCTCCCAACCTCACTTCCTCACATGACTCCAAGCATTGGTATTATAATGTGAGTCTATGTCATACGGCTTTCCTGGCATCCCACCGATCTTAGAGACTGCCTCGAAGTGATGGTGGGCTGTCTTCTAGTCATGTGTTTTTGTATTGTTACAGGGTTAGGTTCATACACAGCCAAGAAACATGTCTTCCTCTTGTCATAAATTCTTTATTTGCCAAAAACTCTTAATGCAAAGTAACAGAAGAATAAATAATTCAAATAAACTATACAGACAAACACAGTCAGATGCCATACCTGCAGTGTAAAAGTAAAGAGAAATTTGCCAGCTGTGTGCAATAAGCAGATTACAATAAACTGTAGAAAAAAACATAAATTATAAAGTGACTTTGTCATGCAAGGTTACATCAATATGGGTGTTTTAAAAACCTGGTCCCAGAGAAAAAGTTGAGTTCTTAGTCTAGAGATTCTGCATTTCATATTTCTGTAGCTTTGATTGAAGGTTAGAAGTGTAAAGACACAATGCATAGGGTGGGTGGGGTCTTTGAGAATGATGGCAAACGTTCCAGTGAGTTCGCAGTGATAGATGATTTCAAAAGAGACATACTGATGTTCTCTGATGGTGTTTGCAGTCCAGTTGCAGTAGTGTTGCTGCACAATCTGGTCAATATGCTCTGTGTGACACAGCTGTTAAAGAGGATCTTCATAGACATACCAAATTTGCTCCATGTCCTCAGGAAATACAGCCACTGTAAGGCCTTCTTAACCAGGTGTATGATAATAAGTGTTAAGGTGAGGTCCTCGCTGATACTTAATATACTTAGTTTCTTAAAACTGCTTACTCCCTCCACCTAGAATTTCTGGTTAAGCAGTGGCTGCAGAGAAATTACTTTCCTTATCCTCATAGCCACCAAGAGATAAGTTATGTTACCTATTTGAATGAACTAGGAAAACTTGGGTTTTGCGCAGCCTGGTGTTCAAGACCCTTTGAATACAGTCTGGGATTATAAGATTTAATCTAAGGCAATTTCAGAGTGCTGAACTGGATAGGTTTTAGATAAAAGGAGAAGAATCTCACCCTGGTTTGCTTTCACATGGAGATTATCAGGCCGGGCCAAACAGTCAAAGCTCAGAACAGAGAACCTGGTTTTCAAGGCAGACAGACTTTCTCATAAAGAGTTTTATTAAAATTATGGATCTGCAGTGAACAGCTAGGGCATCAAAGGCAGGAACCTTTGCAGGAAGAAAACACAGGTTAGTTACCATGCCAATCTGACTGAGGATGATTATGAACGTGTGGGTGCCTAACCTGATCTTAAAGTTCAGTCTGTTTCCAGAGGATGAGGTAGATTCCAACCAGTCGGCTGCCGACAAGATGCGAAGGACGCTGCCCAGAGATTTCCAGATGTTAAAGCCCTGAAGACTGAAGAACAGGCAGGGGATCAGATTCAAGCAGACAAAGGAAGGCAGGATAATGAAGAGGGCGAAGCCAAAGCTGGTGTCAAGGACATGCTCAGGACTCAGAACCAGATCAGTGGTCCAAAGCAGTTCCAGGGAAAGCCAGGACGGTGTCAGGAATCAGCTCCAAGTATGGTACACAGGCAGAAATCCAGCAGGAGTCCGAGGACAAGTTAGGCAAACAGATAAGAACAGGGACAGGCAGGCTCAGAGGTCCAATGACAAAACGGGTCAGGATCAGGTCATCAGTAACACTTAGGTACCGTAGAGAAACTCTTACCACAGGCTTGAGAATAATCTGACACTGATGACTGATTAGAGGGCTGGTGAAGTAGAGGCAAGAGCAGGTGGATCAGGTTAATGGTAATGAGAAACTGGGAGGAGCTAGGCAGGTGAATGATATGAGTAACCAAGCTAGTCATCAGCGTCAAGATCTGGATATTCATTATCTATACTGGCCATTGTAACCATACCAGGATTTGTTTTTGTTGTCCGTTTTTAGGGTTTTTGATGGGTTCACACTGGCATCTTTTTGAGAAATCCTACTTTGTAAAAAGTGGAGCAAAATTTTGGTGTGAAAGCACTGTTTGGCATCTTTTGAGAGTCCAAATGAAAATCATTCACGCAGTATACTGCTGCAATAATCAGCTCAGAAAACCTGGCCTCTAAATAACCAGTCAAGGATTAGCTGTTGTTTTACATATTGCACAGGTGTAGTGTGTTATTCAAGTGTCAAATGTACATTATTGCTGCAAAAAGAAAGCCACATCTTTCATCACTTCTCTTTCATCCATATATACATTGATAAAAAAAGGGAACATGTAAACAACACAATATAACTTCAGTCCATTCAAACTTCTGTAAAATCAGTCCATTTAGGAAGCAACACTAATATCCCTTTCACACAGCCTGAAAAAGCTCTTTAATCCCAGAACAATCAGCTTTTAGTGGCATTGGGAACAGCTCACTGAGGCGTGTGTACTCGGGTCAAACAACTTGGCAAGTGACCTGCGTTAAAATTGCCTCGGCTCTGATCAGCATGCTGTGGGAACACCGGACCAGCCTAATATGTGACACCATTGAACGCAACGTACGGACGTCAACACACCGCACCAGTCGTCTCTGATCTAACAAGCTAAAACAAACTGTTAAAACTGTTAACATTCAATAAGCATAGTGCAGCTTTGGTGAGTGGGACAGATAAAAGAGTACAACAATAAAGCACTAATATTACTCCCTTATTTCCTTCCACGTTGATCTCCATTGTTTACTTTCTAGATTTTTTGTCCCATCTGTGACATCGTCAATGGTAATGCAGCATGATGGTGTCACCAGACACGCAACAGTGGGGGGACATAGGCTACATAGCTTCCCGCTGAGGGGTTAGAACCAGCTTTTTTTGCCAATGGGAAGGGAGCCAAATGCCGATTGTTAGCGGGTCAACCCATGTTTGAAAACCCAGGTTTAACAAGCTATTTTCAGTGGGTAAGAGGCTTAACTGACAATAATTTTCACATGCTGTTGTGCACATAGAATAGACAACAGATGGAAATAATTAGCAATTGACAATAAAGGAGTGGTTCTGCAGGACCAGTACCTATGCTTACTGGCTGATGTTTTGGTCACTTTTGAATGTTGGTGGTGCTTACAGAATGAAATGGATTCTACAACCCACAAAAGTGCCTCAGGTAGTGTAGCTCATCCAGAATGGAATACCAATGTGAGCTGTAGCAAGGTGTGCTGTGTTGGTCAGCGTAGTGTTCAGAGGCTGGAGGTGCTACCAGGAGACAGGCCAGTACAGGAGACATGGAAGATGCCATAGAAGGAAAACGACCCAGCAGCAGGACTGCTACCGCCGCCTTCATGCAAGAAGAAACAGGAGGGGGAGGAGCTAGAGCTCTAAAAAACGACCTCCAGATGGACAAAATGTGCATTTGTCTACTCAAATATTAGGAAAATCCTCTATGTAGTTCATATAAGGGCGCGACGTCCACAGAAAAGGGTTGTGCTCACAACCCAACACCGTGCAAGATTCTTGGTATTTGCCAGAGAACACCAGGATTGGCAAATTCACCATAGATGTGCTGGTTCTGCAGCTGCCTTGAATTGTAAAACTGCCAAAATTTGAACCATTGGTTCAGCTGCTGTAAGTGATCAAATGAAGGCCTAAAGATCTGCCACTCTTGTTTGCATCATAATAACTCAAAACATCTATGAGAGCGGCCTTTTGGATGAGCAGATTGAGTTCCTGAACTGAATTGAGAATGACTTCTTCTCCCTTTTTCCAAGTCGGGCTGAACCGAACCAAACACCCGCTCCCTCCATTCCACTGAGCTAACAATTAAATCTCTTTTCCCCTCCTTAACTAATGCTTAATAGATAATCTGCTGGGATGTAAAAGAATAGAGTAGGTATTTATACATTGTTGCTGATGTTTTATCTGAAAGAATCTTTTGGATTCAACTGCTGATGGTTCTTAAGTAAGAATGTGTTCGTCAATCCAAAATGGCAGCATAACAAGAATTTTAAAGCACATCAATTCACTCTGAGCATCCTTAATTATGATATGTAATAAAAATCATAATTGATGAAATTGCCTACTGGCTGGGTAATGAATTGCTTTCCGAGCATGCTTTACGACACTTCTACTTCTGACTTTGAATAAACCCTAATTATGTACATTAGTAAAAGCCAATCCTTAATATTTAATAAATCCTGGATAATCCCATAGAAATCAATTTAGATCAAAATCACTCTCCACCAAAAGGTAGAAATGCTCTGCAACTCATCCACTGTTCCCTATAATGATGCCTATTTATATGCAGGAGCTTTTTCAAACTGCACGATGGATAATTACTTTATTTACTTCTAATCATGTCAATGAAGCATTGTGTGAGGGTTAGATTGCCAGAGCTCATTATAATTAATATATTTCTCTTTTCAGTATCATATTAGTGGATTTAGTGGAGCAAAAAGCCCAGTCCGAATGAAGTTTGGTCAGTATGTGCCACAGACTGCGATGGAAATAATAATTGCTTCCTATAGCTAACTGTGACATAATCATGAAAATTGGTATTACTCTGTTTGTTCCCATTTACGGCTCTAGATGGTTTTAAACATATCATTTAAACCCCTTTGCATTCTGCTAAGATGAAAAAACGAAACAAATCTTGTTTTAAAGTCTGAATACTAACTTGAATTTAATGTACAAGAAAAGTCCAGTGTATTTACATTGATTTAATGCAAAGGAGATATTAATGCAGCTAATGTTTACCTCAGTAATTACTGACTTAATTTAATTTACTGATGGTAATTTAGTCTGGTCTTATTTGTTTGCATTCATACCATTAGACCTCTCCCTAATTTTAAGAGGAACAAAATGAGGTAGATGGTTTTGTGTATATTACTACAGTGGCTGAGAAGTGCAAAACACATTTACAATTCAAAAACACATTAACAAATAAAAAAACAAAATAACATTTGAAGAAACAAAATTATATTTTACGAAACAAATGTATTTTTGAAAAAAAAAAGTTTACATTTTTAAAAACAAATTAACATTTTAGCAAACAAATTTACATTTAAAAAAAAATTGACCGTTCGGAAACACTTGTACAAGTGCAAAGACAAAACTGCAAGCGGCAAAACAGTTACATAGCCAAAAACAAATTAACAAAAGACAGCTACACGGAAAGGGAATGTCCCAGTGGCCGGATGTGA